>NC_056735.1:1183364152-1183564152 GCF_019279795.1 Protopterus annectens | reverse complement strand
AGCAACCTTTTTCATTCGTTGCAGATCTCTTTAATGTGGAATTATTCAGATGACTTTTACTTGTGCAGAGATTGTGCATATTGACTGATATTGGTGGAATGCAATGACAGATGTTTGAGTGGCCTTTTATGATTGAAATGTTCTGAAATGGGCAGATGTTCTTCGTGTTTCACTGTTGCAGTCATCTCATTTGGGTTATCTGCTTGCAGTAGCCCTCAGTCGGCCTGATTATCAAAGTCTTGGGTCCTCATCGGTTGCTGTCTCATCTTCCGTGACATCAGGTAGTCAGGGGTATAAAGCATGCAGCCGACACCATTACATCAGTCTTTCTTGCCGTGCGGTGCCCGAAGCAGAAGCAGTTCACAAGTGCCGGTCGGCCGACTCCTGAAATTTTTGTTTTTGAGTTTCAGAACCAAAGTCTTTAAAGCTAAGTACCCCGTTGGGGAAACTTTTTCTTGCTCTAAACCGATGTCGGTAAAAGTCAATAATTGTATTTCTTGTGGAAAGCAAATACCTCATAAAGATTTTCATTCATACTCTATTCCTTGCCTAGGCCCTGACCATGATGTACCTCGCTGTCGGTTTTGTGCCTTATTTAAACAACGAACTATTCGTTGTCGGTATATTTACACTTCTAAATATTTTGGTACTCTGTTCAACTATTCAGGTATGTCTTCGGTAAGCCACCCAACTACCGACATTCCGAAAAAACACAGATAAAGACAGAGACAGGCCGCCTAGGTCCAAAGCTGCAGACGACGCTTCTCCTAAGCTAGTCGCCAGTTCGCTGGTACTCAATGAGGCACTTTTGCAGCCCCTGATACCTGCTACTTCAGATTCGCAGGCCTCTACTGAGACCCATTTGGAGTCCAGTATGCCGCGAGATGCTTCAAGTGTGGAACCTGTGGATGTCTCTACCTTGGATGGGTCCGGACGGCTTCTGAGGGAGTATTCAGGCCTACTGACTTGCATATTAAACCGACGCCATCTTCTTCAAGGCCTAAAACTCGCACCATGCCTAAAAAACAGATGCCCAGACTGCATGATCAGGCCTCTTTACCTAAAAAACAAATGGCAAGAATGGCTGAAGACCTTATTACTTTAATCAGGGGAAGCAAACCTTCCCCCTCTAAGAGACCTAGGACTGAATTTGCTTATGATACTTCTGATCAGGATTCTGAAATTTCTGTTTCTTCTGATGACCAGGATATACCCTCATCTACCTATGAGGATTCGGATGCAGGGGACTCTATTCCCTCTGCTTCCCCTCCAGAGGATTTCTCTTTTGGTGAAACCTTGCATGCTCTTAGGGAGCATTTTTGCTGGGAAAGCCAGGATTACTCTGTTTCTAAAAAGAGGCTTAGGGATTTCTTACTCCTGCCCCAACGTAGGACTTTAGCTATCCCCCCTGTACTGGACATTGTTGATGATGCCTTTTCGGAATCTAGCTTGGCTCCTGACTCTCTACCTCCTACTCCCAGAAAACCTGATAGATATTACAGGGTTCCTGACTCTCACAAGTTCCTTTTTAAAATCCTACTGCGGATCCTGAGACCATTTCACAGGGACCCAAGGGCATTAAGGCTACTACTGCCAAAAATCCTACCCCCTCTGATAGAAATTCCAGGACGCTGGATAGATGGGGTAAGAAGGTATACACTTCTGCAACCTTGGCCATTAGGGCCTTAAACTTCCAGTTTCATATGTATCAGCAGCATATTGTTGGATTGCTTAAACAGAAAATGATGTTGATTCCTGGCTGTGCTGAAAATAAGGATTCACAGGATTTAATGCATTCTGCTAAACAAGTTGGAAAACATACTTTGCAATGTGGTTTTGATTCACTAGAGGCATCTTGCTGGGCTGCTGTCACTGGGTCTGTACTTAGAAGGCATGCTTGACTTAAGGCGCAATCTTTGCCAGATCATGTTAAAGCTAAATTGCTGGGTGCTCCCTTATATCAGGACCACCTGTTTGGCAACAAAGCAGAAGTAGTACTTAAAAAGATGGAGGAAAAAGCTAAATCTATGCAAACTGTTAAAGATTTCCTACAGGTACAGCCTCCAAATTTAGTAGGCATTGTCCCTCTAAGAATTGGTCCTTTCCTGCTTCTTTCATGCCTTCTCAGTCCAAACCCAGAACCAGCGGAACAGTCAGGCTTCAGTCCCAAGGTACGCACAGGACTAAGCAGTGGGGGGCTCCCACTTCCAAATCAGGGAGTAGTAAGACCCCCCCCCTATGGTAAACTGTTTCAATGACTTAACTTTAGAACTTCCGAGCCCTTCTCAGCTGACTGCTCCTTTAGGGGGAAGATTGCTCTGCAGACAAAAAACTGGGAACTAATTACCCAGGACAAATGGGCTTTAAATATAGTTTCCCAAAGATACAGATTTTGCTTCCACACATTACCAACCCCAAACGGTTGGCCAGATCTACCCGAAATCAGTGGGCAGAGGCTCAAAAGCAAGTACTCTCTCTCTTAAGCATAAGGGCTATTCAGCCTGTACCAGAAGAGGAAAAGGGACAAGGTTTCTACTCAAGACTTTTCCTGGTACCCAGAAAAGACGACTCATGGCATCCTATCCTGGACCTTTCTATCCTAAACACCTTTTTGGTGATCCCAAAATTCAACATGCGAACTCTTCACCAGTTGCTTCCTATGCTAGGCATGGATGCCTGGTTGGCAACACTGGATTTAAAGGAAGCCTACCTGCACATCCCAATCAGGGAATCTTGCAGAAGATACCTACACTTCAAAGCAGGCTACATGCACTATCAGTTCTCTGCACTGCCCTATGGCTTATCTACTGCGCCCAGGGTATTCACAAAGTGCCTAGCTCCAGTCATTGCATTTTGCAGGCAAAGAAATATTCAAATATACCCATACCTGGACAATTGTCTAATTCAGGCAAAAAGCCAGGATATACTTATGAATCATCTGGCGTTTATACAAAATGTACTAACTTGTCTGGGGTACACCGTAAACGAAAAAAAAAATCACATATTGTACCCTGTCAACAAATTATATTCCTGGGAGCAAGCTTGAACACAACTTGCCAGATGGCTTTCCTCACGCCAGAAAAACAAATTCATTTGACAGCTTACTTCAAACTATTGGCCACAAAAATCCTGCTTATCTGCAAGGCAAATACTGCAAGCCTTGGGGTTCATGACCTCCTGCATTCTCCTAATTCCATATGCAAGACTGCATATGAGGAAACTACAATGGTATCTAAAAAGCCTATGGTGTCAACATTCTCAGGATCTAGAAGCAATGATTCCTATCATACCTTGCCTACAGTTCCTTTGGTGGACAGAGGCCTGCCACCAAAACAAGGGACTACCATTCACTCTACCCCCTTCCGCCCAACCCTAACAACAGACGCATCAGACTATGCATGGGGGGCCCACCTGGAAGGGAAGTGCACCCAAGGCAAATGGAACCCAAGTCAAATGCACCTGCATATCAATCAAAAAGAAATGTTAGCTGTACAGAATGCTCTGACAGCCTTCAAGGACCAAATTCTTCCAGGACAATTAATGGTAAGGACGGACAACACCACTGTTAGGTGGTACATAAACAAGCAGGGGGTACCCATTCATACCCATTCTGCAGACTAGCCATGGCTCTGTGAAACACAGCCTTGAGCTACCAAGTGCATTTGCAGGCTCAGTTCCTGCTAGGAAAGCTAAATACACTGGCAGATGAACTAAGCAGAAATTTCCTGGACCCACACGAGTGGAAACTGGAACCAAAGATTTTCAACATGTTGATAAACAAATGGGGGAGCCCAGATTTAGACCTGTTTGATTCCCCCCAGAGCTGCCAATTGGACAAATTCTGCACAAGGACTCCCCACAAGCAAGCTTGGAAAGTGGATGCCCTGTCCTTCAACTGGAAAAATCTATCAGTTTATACCTTTCCTCCTCTGCCTCTCCTCTCCAAAGTACTACTAAAGATCAAACTGGACAAACCAAGGACGATACTGATTGCACCAGACTGACCACTCCAACACTGGTTCCCCCACTTGTGCAGTGTGTCACTGCTGGCACCATGGCAACTGCCTCTGACCCCTATCCTGCTGTCCCAGCAGGAGGACAAGTTTATGCATCCTCAGCTTCAAACCCTGAACCTGTCAGCCTGGCTAATTACTTGACCTCTCTGTTACCATCCCTCAGTAAACAAGTGTTGGATGTCATTTTGGAGGCAAGGAGGCCTAGTACTAGAAAATCTTATGCTGAAAAATGGAAAAGATTATGTGCCTGGAACCAAACTCAAGGGATGGGTACAGCAGCGCCCAATTTACCTCAGATTCTTTAATACTTAACTGAGATGCTTCATAAGGGCCTTTCTTTTTCTTCCATCAAAATTCATGCCTCAGCCATTTCAGCTCATTACAACACAGAACCACCCCTCTTCTCTCATCCACTGCTCTTTCCACTTTGTCTTGGAAAAACTCACTCTACCTCCTTTTGAATTCCTTTCTTGGAAAACAGCCTTCCTTTTAGCAATCACTTCAGCAAGAAGGGTATCTGAATTACAGGCCCTTATGGCAGTGGAGCCTTTCATCATCTTTCATGCGGACATGGTGTCCCTCAGGACCAGTCCCTCCTTCATGCCCAAGGTAGTATCCAGCGTGGCTCTTAATCAGTCCATTCATTTGCCAACCTTCTTTTCTAATCCACAGAACAAAGGGGAACAGATACTGCACTCCTTGGATGTGCACAGACAACTTAGATTTTACTTGGACAGGACTAAACCTCAAAGGAAATCTGAACAGCTGCTGGTTGCATTTGCTGCAGGGGCAGAGGGGAAGGCCATTTCAAAGCAAACCATTTCTAAATGGATAGGCCATTTCATTCATTTCTGCTATAAGCTCCATGGAAAACCTATCCCACAGGGGATAAGACCACACACAACCAGGGCTGCATCTACCTCTACAGCCTTTCTCAGAGGTGTTCCTACCAGGGACATCCTAGAAGCTGCTACCTGGAGTTCTGTATATACTTTCACTAAGCATTACCTTTTGCCTATTTTCTCTAAATCCAGAGCTGGTTTTGCCACTGCAGTCTTGCAGGGCCTTATAGCTGGTCCTAATGCTATCTAAATTCCTCCTCCCATTCTTAGCTTTGAGAATCTACCCAAATGTGATGACTGCAACAGTGAATACACTCGGACATCTACATTTATGGTAAGTGTACACGACTTTACTTTTTGTCATTATTGGTTCATATGTTTTGTTTCATTGCTTACTGGAAAAATGTTCAAAACTATACATTTAAAACATGCTTTAACAAGTGCTGCTGTATTATACAAGGGATGTAATTCAAGTATTGTATATTGTAATTTAATACAATCAGGAAGAACTTTTGCGTGATCTTAAAAACGTGGTCAAGGAGCCTACGATTTGAAAACAACCCAAAGGTAAACTTCATTCCCCACTGGTCAGATGCATTTTCTTTCAGTGTGGGTTTCAGTGCTGATTCAGTGGATGTGAGTTTCAAATGAAGGCAGAGAAGTTGTAATGTTAAGTCTGTTTTCATTTTGAGACTGTATTGCCTTGTTTAGCAAATGCCTATTAGTGTTTGTGCTATAAAATTTGAAATAAAAGTTTTAAATTGAATCCAAATATCTGTCATTGTTTTGGAAGTAAAGCAGAAAACACTATGCACACTGATAGTTTTGAACAGTGTTTATGGCAACTGGGTAGAAACAGAGAAATAGCCAAGTAATGGGACAATGGGAATGGCTGTGGTGGTGGGTGTTCAAAATTATATGCATTTTGCTTCCACGTACATGTCCAGAATTTTTGACATGAAAAGTTGGTAACCGTAATCTGATGTATGGAGCATATAAGATCTAAAAGTTTTGGTATACTGGCCAGATGTTAGTCTGTCCTTGGCAGGAGATCCCTACTGTGAAGAATATTGCAGCAGTAAGCGAAGAACATCTGTACTTTCTGGGCTGCAGGCTAGACACAGATTGCTGGCCTTCTTACCTCAAGAAAAGATGCAGACCCTTACAAATTACTTCCACATCCTTACCTCCCTTAGACTGTGCTCAGCAAGGGAGATCTTAAGGTCTTCTGGGATCATGGCAGTTAGTATCCCAATGTTCCAACTAGCCAGGCTACATATGAGGAAAATCTAATGGTACCTGAAAACAGTTTGGTCTCAGCACTCTCACCTTCTGGAGACAATGATCTGTTTTTTTACCCTTTCTCAGATGGGAGCTGTTAATTGGGTAAGGAGCAGGTGAATCTGAACAAAGGGCTTGCCTTCACTCCTCCAGCCCTAATTCAGGAAATACACTCAGATGCCTAGGATGAGGCATGGGACACCTGATCAGGCAACTATAACAAGTGCAGGGCAGATGGCAGCCAAGGTTACTAAAAGAACATGTTAACATGAAATAAATGAGTGCACTCATCCAAGCTGTTCAGGTCTTTTCACACTTCTGGAAGTCAGGTACCCTAAAACTGGTCACAGACAACACAACAGTAATGTTATATGTAAACATGTAAGAAGAGACTAAATCCTGCCAGTTGTGCAGATTGGCTCAAGAAGCCTGGGACCTTGTCACCCAGAAAGCATGTCACTCAACAGCCACACACATCCCATCACAGAACATTGCAGTGGGAGACTCTTTAAGCAGTCCTTAAAGGATCCTCAGGAATTGAACTTCAGTAGACAGGTTTTCCAGGACATCCTCCATTGTTGGGGGACCTCTCAGACAAACCTGTTTGCTTCAAAGACCAACAGACAGCTTCTACAATTTTCACCAGGGACCATTGCTCCTTAGTTTGGGAGACAGATGATATCTCCTTTCAGTGGACAGGGAAGTTCTTCTGTGCCTTCCCACCACTACCATTTATTCCAGCAGGTCTTCCAAGACCCAAAAGGATCAACCATTGCTATTGTTAGTGATTCCATTTTGGCCAGAACAGCATTGGTTCCATCATCTTTTTCTTCTAACCAGAGGCAAGTATTAAAAACTGACAACCACAAGCAAATCTCATCACTCTATACCCCAGTCTGTCCTACATAAACCTAACTCTGTGGATGATAGAGTTCTGATTCCTTACAAGCACAATTTTCCTAGGATGTTAAGGTTCACCAAGTAGCCTGGAGACCCACCACTCAAAAAATTTACATAGTAAAATGTTTAAATTCTTCTGTTGGTGCCAAAGAAATGGAAAGGATCCCAACAAATCAGAGGTACCTTCCCTTCTGAAATGTCTTTGTGAGCTATTACATAGTGCTCTGGCCTATTCTTCCATCAAAGCCCACATGTCTTCCGTCTCCATTTTCTTGACTTTCACTCCCTCTCTTATGTCAAGCTGTTCCTTAAAGGGGTACTGCATCTGAGAGTCCCTAGAAAACACATTTCCCATGTCTGGGACCTCAGCTTTATGCTGGAGAAGCTTAACTGACCTCCTTTTGAACCAGCACCTTCAGCAAATCTCAGATTTTGTACCTGAAAAACTGTCCTCCTCCTGAGTATCACTTCATCTAGGAGAATTTTGGAGCATTGGGCACTCGTAGCTATTCCCCCCTTTCTTATTTTTCCCAAAGAGAGGGCAGCCCTCAGGACTAATCCTTCATTTATGCTAAGGTAGTGAATGTGATGTTCTTCAATCAGGCTGTAAATCTACCTAACTTTCTTCCCCAACCCACAGAATCAGGGGAGAAAAGGTACTTCATTTTCTGGAAATTCACTGGCAGCTAAGATTCTGTTTGGACAAAACAAAATACATTCAAAAATCTGATCATCTGTTGTTTTCTTTCTTGGACTGAACTGGGCCAACAGGTATCCAAGCAAACCGTTGCAAGGTGTCTCTTTAAGGCCATTTCAGTTTGTTACTCTCTACATGGCATGTCCTTGCCCTTGTGCCCTCAAGCCCACTCAACCAGAGCAGTGGCAGCCTCTGGAGCTTTCTACAAAGGAGTGGATGCCATGTCCATTCTGGAGACTGCCACCTGGTCATCTGTACATACTTTCGTGAAACATTACAGGATAGATTCATTTTCAAGGTCCAGAGCTGCTTTCACTAGGTCAGTCCTCTGGGCTCTTGGACAGTTCTACTGCCTTCTAACCAGCCTCCCATACGTTCTTTCCCTGTACTTCTGGGAATCACCCATATGTTAAGAATACTGCAACAGCGATTTCAATCAGGGCATAGTACAGTTTTACCAGAACTTAACTGTGACGATGTGAGGTATTGCCAGCTATGCCAGGAGCAATAGGGCAGTGGATATGTAATATATGTCAGAACAGCTAGCTGGAATTTATTAAAAAAGTATTGTTTGTATATCAAACTGATCTGTACAGATGCATGTGTTGAAAACTGTATTTGTAAAGCTGCTTGGGTTAAAAATGTATCAACAGTGTGCCCTGCTGGCAGAAAAATGTACGTAATTATTTTAACTGTTTAAATGTATATATTGTAACAGAGGATACTGGAAGAGAAGAGGTTAATCTCAATCCACCTGACTGAGAAATAGTAAGAAAATTAAATTACTAGGCCTAGGCCATAAAGATGTTATCTCACAATTTTTAACAAAGCCAGAGATGCAGTGTCTGTAAGAAGTATGGTTTATTATCTCCTGTAGGAAGAGGGGAGGTGTTTTATGGTTTAATGACTTCCAGGAGCTACAGCAGATCATAGCAAGTCTCTCTCTGTGTGTATTACTGACACCTATGTGATAAATACTGACCGCTTCTAGCAATGGTGGGTTGCATGGAGACCAGAAGTCAGATGACCAGATGTATGTGGTGTCATTCTGTACAAAAATTATTTATTTATTTATTTATTTATTTATGTATTTGACATCAGTTTACCGGGGTGGTTTGACTGGGTCTACTGAACCCATTTTCAACAGAGACCCGGGGAGAAAAGCTCCACATACAGTACCATATAAATACAGTATAATCCAATACAATAAAAATTACATTAGAAATACTATACAAAAAATAAGTTGAAAGAACAAACTGCTGCAGGATGTTGCAGTATATTACTACACGTCTAGAGAATTCTATACAGTTAAAACATTACAGACAATAATAGTCACTCTCACCATACATGATGTAGATAGTGTCCAAAAAATAGTACGTAGGTAGTGCAGTGAGTGACCCTGACTGTTATAGTACATGCAAAATAGAATGTTAGTTTCAGTTAGGAAAATAGCAGCCAGAAAGTTAGTGATGCAGATATATAGTGAGAGAGAGTTAAGAAGAATAGAAGCAATAAAGCCTAAGCAGTAGCTTAAGGATATGGTATAGAAGCAGAGAAGGAGTTAGAGGAGCCTTAGGATCTTGTAGTCTGTGAGGGATTTAAATGTGACAAAAGAGGAAGACCTGCGCATTAGGCAGGCTTTATGAAGTAGCAGAGCCATATATTTTTGTGATGATTTTTTAAAGAGGCTTTGAAATGGGTAAGGCCAGGCATAGACTTGGTAGCTAGAGGTAGTGAATTCCAAAGTAGAGACAGAGTATGAATACAGAGAGTAACCACATTTTCTTGTGGATTTTGAGATAGCTGAGAGTTTTTTTGTCTTCTGATCGTAGGGATCAATTTGGTGTGTAAGATGCAACTAGATTGACTAGTGCTGGGCAGGCAGTAGGCTTGCAAATAAGGTTGTGCAAGGTGTATAGCTGAATAAAGGCAAGTTGGTTGGGGAGTTCAAGCCAGTTTAATTCTAGGAGTGGTTTACAGTGGTGTGTGTGATTGTGGCAAACTCTGCAACTTTGTTGTAGCACTGTTCCAACTTGCTTAGGGAAGAATTTTAAGTTAGTTAAGATGGGGGCATCATAAAGAAGGGAGGGAAGTAAAAATGTTTTTGTAAGGGTAGTTTTGGTTGTTGCAGTAAAGAAATGTTTGTTTCTGTATAAGACTCTCAGTTTTTTATGAGTTTTCTTTATATTTTGCTGTATATATATATATATATATATATATATATATATATATATATATATATATATATATATATGTATATATGAGGGTCAAATGAAAGTTTGTCAACGATAAAACCTAGAAGTTTCGTTTCCTGCACTATTTCTATGACAGTGTTGTCAGATGCAAGGATGTTGAAATGATCAGTGACAGGCGAGGTATCTTTAGGATGAAAGAGTACTAGTTTTGTCGTTTTTGGATTAAGAAAGAGTTGGGCATTTCTTAGCCAGAATTCGACTGCAGTAAAGGACTGTTGAGTTTTTGAAAGTAGTTCTGGTAGTGATTGAGCAGTGCAGATTATGATGGTATCATCAGCGTATTGAATGAGGGTCCCAGAGTGAGTGGCAATGTGAAGGTTGTTTGTGAAAATGTAGTAAGAGTCCTAGGATGGAACCTTGGGGGACGCCATTAGAGTTATGGAGGAAGGGTGAGTGTTCATTGGACCATTTCACTACTTGTTTACTATCCTTGAGGTAGCTCTGAAACCATTTTACTGTGATATGTGAGAAGCCTAAGTCAGACAGTGTGTTCAAACATAAGGGGTGAGGCACTGTGTCAAAGCCCTTGGAGAGAGCAAGGAATACTGAGGCTGTATAGCATCCTGCATCTCTGGCCTTGTTCATGGTGTTTACTTGGTTATTTTTTCCTTGTGAAATTTTACCAACTGCAGGTGAAATTCAGCTGTGCAAGTTCTTTAGGTAGTGGTATATGATAAGTCTGACTACTGCTGCTGCAGAAGTTACATGTGTTTGTTTCACTTTATGTAGAGTGAAACAGATGGATGGCGAGAACACTTGGGGCATGGAGTAGTGAAGAAATAAATATTAAATATTAGAAGAGACAGAAGTCTCAGAAGCAGTCTGTTCTTGTAACCTGACAAAGAAGGATCTCTCACTTACTTCATCTTGCCTTGCTCTAGTAAGTGACCAGGGAATAGTATTCTTTAGATTAGTCAGGAAATTCTAATGAGATTAGTTAAGTACTGTATTTATGTATCTGTGTGAATCTATTCATGTATGTTATTTTAATATTTTCTGTAGTTGAAACTCTGGGATTTATTATAAATAGATGTTTAGTATTTTCATGTTCTTTTGTTACTTATTATTAAATGTATTTAAACTTTTCATTGTGACTGGTCCTTTAGAGAATATTTTAACCTTTGAGAGTACTTGTATCTATTGGTGACACTGTGGCCACTCCTGCAGCCTGGCTGTTTGGTCAGCATTACCCTTTGTATTAATATTAATTTCACTCACTATAATTGGATACCCTTACAAGAGCCTTAGGTAGCTGGCTTTGTAGTGTCTGGTGGCAGGGAAACTACCTTATAATCTTGGCACAAGGGGACATAGCCAGTAAATCTGTGCCAGCCTTTCTCCGGTATATGTTTGTGTGTGTCAGCTACTTGGAGCAGGGACAATGCACTGGTTTCACAAAGGGAGCTGTGGACTTAACTGTCCAGCTGTGCCAGTGGGGAGCTGTATTGGGGACATGGGGAGAGACAGAGAGAGGGAAACCCAGACCCTGGGGGGCTGTATGTGTTCCCTGTGTGCTCTTAAGGGAAATTGTGCTTAATACAAAGAGGTCTGCATTTTGATATACTGAGTGTATCCATGTGTATTCCAAGTGAATGTCCCTCTCCAGTCTCAGATGTCAGGATTCAAGCTCCTTGATTACTGGCCCAGTGTGGGGACCTCACAATTTACCATAGCAGTAAATTTCCTACTGGTCACTTATACAATATTCCTTCCCACCCTCCTTTCTCTCTTTATTCTTATTTCTTTCCTTCATCTTTCTCCCTCAGTTCCAGAATCAAGGGGGCTTTTTACCACTTCATACTATGCCCCTTCTTGCTGACCAGCGTTATGTCATATGGGTCTTCAGGCCACTGCCTTGGAGATGGTCTAAGGAGTTATGGTGTATGCCCCTACACTTGTGAGCTGAGTTGACACATCAGACATACAGTCCTGGGAAGATTAAGCTTTGGTACCCCGGCTGTAAGACAGATGTGATAACCCATATGTTTGGAATACTTCAGCAGTAATCACTAGGACATCTGCCATTATGGTAAGTTCTTACACAACTGTACTTTCTTGTAGTGCTTAGCCTTTCTGAATGTAGAGATTTACGTTAGACTTGATAAAAGCTTGTAATCTCCGTGGTATCCCTGAAGTCTCAAAACAACCCACTAAACAAGTGTAGTGGGTCCAAAAACAAAACCGTGTAAGAAACTTCTCTGTGTGGAAGATTTTCAGTCCATATATTTCTAGTTAATCACTGTATATTAATCAGATCAGACAATAGTAGTAGAAGTAGCAAACTTAAACTCGTCTTAAGTCAAAACAAAACAAAACATAATAATAGAAAATATGTAATTGTACAGCATTACTAAGTATTCGAAAGTAATCCAAGTAAGGCAGGAAGTCTGTTTCCAGTCGAAAATCCTTTATTAAGTACACAGACAAGCGATCCAAGTAAAACAAAAATAGAGTACTTGTACTACTATTGTCTGATATGATTAATATACAGTGATTAACTAGAAATATATGGACTGAAAATCTTCCACACAGAGAAATTTCTTACACTGTTTTGACTTGATAAAAGCTTAGGATTTAAAAAAAAATGTGACAAGTTGAAGCACAAATTTACTTCCATTCGAGGACTCGAAAGATCTTCACCTGATGTGCCTAATGTCTGGAGCACCTCTGAACTTGTATGAAATAAGGCCTTCTCCCTTCTGACTTTGGAGGCAGGCCAGGTGACAGGAAGAATGGCAGAGAAAAGAAAAATAAAGCAGTAGGATTCTCCTGTGAACTCCATGCATGGTAAGAAAAAAAGGGGGGAAAGGACAAAGAGAGAGCAGAGGAAAAAAAAGAAGCAAGAGGATTCTTCTATGATTTTGTCCTCCAGTGTGCCATAGCCTTTCTCCTACTGTGAGACCTCTGCTCTGAACCAGGTTCCACTGTCTCCTTGCAGTAAGCCAGTAGTTATTTCTGATAGGTCACCGAGGAGGGTGGTTGGGGTTGGGGTATGCATAATGGTTAAGGTGTTTACCTTATAGACACAAAGTAGAGAGTTTGATTCTAACCTTTGGGAATCATGCCTAGGCTTAAAGAGGCCCACTGGGGTTGGTAGCCTAGTAATAACCAATGAACTATGAACTTCCAGTAGCCAGTTCTCAGAGAGGGGACTTTATAGGATGTTCTTCGTGTTTCACTGTTGCAGTCATTACATATGGGTAATCTGCTGGCAGGTTGCCCTCAGTCAGCCTGAATAACAAAGTCTTGGGTCCTGCGTCGGTTGCTGTCTCCTCTTCCATGACGTCAGGTCGTCAGGGGTATAAAACATGCAGCCGACGCCAAACTCCTTATTTAGTTCTGCAAGGTCTGTCAGGTGTGTTGCTGACATTAGCTAGGATTAAATAATGACTGCCCATGTCAAAACACAAATGAACAATTGTCATCCCATTGTGATCTGTTTCCTGAGCAGAATGAGTTGGCCAACAAACTTCAGTCACTTCAGCTCCCCTCCCTGACGCATCCTGGTGCAGGTAGTTCCAGAGCCTTTGACAATCCCAGTGCGCCCTCCCTGAGATCATAATGGATCTGATCTAAAAATGCCAATGTTGCTTTCAGGAAACTGCTTCTATCCCCTTGGGACTCTGTGCATCTCAGCAGTGGACACTCAATTTCTAGTCCTTGGACCCATCTTCAGTGCCAACCTGTTCAACATCAGGGACTTGAGCAGTTTAGGTATTGGCAGTCTAGCTACTGGAGACTTTTGGTGTGAAGGGATCTGTCTGAGCCATCTGTGCCCTCTTCTTTGAATACAAATTATGTGCCCAAATGGATGTCCTCAAAGCCATTATGGTTCATGTTAGTGCTAGAGTTTTTTGATAGGATCATCACCCATCCCTTGTGACAGGAAGGGGATGCACCCTTTGTCTTACCTCCTCCCATATACATTTGTTTAGCTGAGTCCTTGAGTCCTCATCTTCAGCCCAAGGACCAGAGTAGCACTAGGTGCCTCAAACCCTCCCTTCAGCAAGGAGACTAAAATACTTTTGGGTCTTCAGAAGACTCTCCCACTGCACCACTAAGTTCCCATGAAGCTCATGTGAAAGGAGAGAATCAGAGATGAAAGTGGGTCTGCTTCTTCTTTTGCCTCTGTCACTTTGGACAGGAGTAGTTTATTGGGCTTAGCTCAGGGCTCATTTTAGGTGGGTAACCCTTCCGGTTTAGCTGTTTCTTGGAAAAGAAAAATAGATTCTTCATTTTCTGAAGAGGTCTTAAGAGACCTTGGTTATTATATCTATGGCTTTCTCTCATTCACTCAAAAAGAAAGCTTTCTATATCTAGCGCAGTTTCATTGCCAAGGGAATATCTTCAAGATTCAAAGAAGCCATCTTATCACTGTAGTCTTCCCTTATAAAATACACCCCTTATTGAGAGAGAGACCTTTGCCTAGCTTTAAACCTAGCCTTGATGATTGGATGGGTAGATGTAGCTTTTCACAGAGGTGGTCAAGTATGGCCCTGTTTGATTTGGGAGGTGAACACTAATAAGTTTTTGAAAGGAGGTACTGAGAACTTGTAAGTTTGTCTGCATAAAGGTGTTCATAGCTAGGCATATTATGGTCCCCTTGATCACTTGCCTAATTAGTTCCTATGTTCAAGTTTATGAACCACAGCATGATTGTGAAGGGACAGATTCTGTTTTCTCTCATATTTCTGATTCAGATTCTGAGGAGAGTGTGCCTTCTGCAAGTTCCTTTGAAGGATTATCTTTCTCTGAAACCAGTTCTAGAATGGCTTAGTTGTTTCATTGGGAACATAATATTATTCCACCATCGCTGAAGAAATATTCTGATTTATTACATCTGGATTTTCCAGAGCGTACCCCGATTCCTCTCGTTATTTCAACATTGGAGAATGTTTTTGTCCCTGCCTGTAACTTGCCTGACAACCCAGCCTGATGTCCCCAAGAAAGCTGATAGATTGTATAAAGTTCCTCAAATGTAAGTTTTTATACACATATCCCAGATCAAGCCCAGCAGCTGTTACTTAAGTAATGCTAATCCCTGCCCTGCTGACAAGCCTGGAAAGCTTTTAATAGATTTAGGGAAATGTGTGTTCTTCTGGAGCACATTTTTAGAATTCACAGCTGTCAAGATTATATGTTAGTATATGCTTGCCTCGTTTTAGAACATGAGGAATATTATGGTATATGTTTCCTCTTCTGAGGAGAAAACTGTGTGTAACTTGATTGCTTTAGTGTCTCAAGTGACTGCTGTTTGAAATGTTCTTAAGATTCTGCTGATACCAGTTCTAGGGCTGCTTCTACTGGAACTGTTATGAGGAGGTTTGCTTTCTTGCATTCTCAAAACCTTCCAGAAGATGTAAAAACTGAAATTTTGAATTCCATTGCATGTTTTTTGTGACCATCTGCTGCAAAAGTCCTTAAAAGATCTGGAGAGAGATGTAAGGTAATTCTCTGAGTCTTTCAGATTTTTGAATGACTATCTACAAGACTCCTCTTGCAAACCATTAATCCTTCCAGAAATCTGAATCTCCTTATCTCTTTTTGGCAACATATAGTTTCAAGCAGATGAGTTCTGAAAGTAATCCATCATGGTTAGAGATGATAGGGAGAGTCTCACACTTCTTTTCAGTTGCTTACCAACATCTGCTATACCATATTCCTTTTTTCTCTGTCATTCAGCATCTACTGTCTCAGGGTGTAATAGAAGCAGTCCATCCTCCTCAACTAAGCAAAGGGTTTTATATGTTCATAGGTGTTTACTAAGCTAACAACCACAAGGGCCTTTTTAAGCCTAGTCATGCTTCCCAGATCACTGACACAAGTTCTGATACCCTTGATAAGTGTAAGCATGGACCTGGGAGATGAACCATTTACAGGTTACCTGTGTCCATTAGAGACATAGGTGCCAAACCAGGGATGAATTTCCAGTTTCCCTTCCAATTTGTCCAAGTTGCACTTGAATTGGGTTAGGGAAGAACTCTGCTTCACATGGATGGGGACCCTGTTCCACAGACAGGGTAGTCTCTGGGATACATACCTATCTCTCAAGCAGGTCTTATTTATATCACAAGCAAGGTTTAAGGCTTTAGAATGGGTAATTCTCGTGCTGTTTGTTTTTTTGGATATGCAGGAGGTCCATCAGAGTGGGGTCTGACTATGCTTTGTATACCAGGCATAGATCTCCCCTCAAAAGCCTGTAGGAGACAGAATACAGGGATAGGGCCTTGAGGAGGTCTGCATAGGACATTTTACTTATGCCCTGTATACTTTTAGTGAGGAACCTGTGTGGATGTTCTAGTTGTTGCCTATGCCTGGTTAGGTACATACCAAAGGGGGCATTGTACTCAGTGACAGGTTTGATGAATGCCGAATACAATGGAACAATGACTTCCTTGGACTTAGATGCTATACCTTTGTTTATAAGTTGGCCACTATAGACACGTGGTGGTCAAAGGCTGGATTTACTATCTGTGTGTGTCCCTAAGTCTCTGACTACTGGGTCATTTCTAAGGGTTGTGCTGTCAGCATGCTACCACTCCACTGAATCAAACACATAAACACACAAAGACATACTCGGAGGCTCTGAGTAAAAATTTACCTAAACAGCAGAGGCCTCCAAAGCAGACACCCAAACAACTGCTACCTCAAGACACCCCACAAGCAACACATAAACCACAAAAGCAGTGTGCAAAGCAGTCACAGCCCTTAAGGCCAAATACAACACCAAACATACTTGTCATAGGTGACTCCATAGTCAGACACACTGACGTCCCACTCACCAGGCTGAACAAGGAGAGGGTCACAGTAAGCTGCCTATCGGGCGCTAGAATCCGCCACATAACACAAGCACTCGGGTCACTCCACAGCAAGTACAAATATGACACAGTCATTGTCCATGCTGGTGTGAACGACCTGAGACGTACCTCCCTGGACTGCATGAAAGAGACATAGAGGAGCTCTCTGATTATGTAGCCCAGGCAGGTATGACCCTAACCCTGAGCAGTATCCTTCCTTCACCAAGAATGATGCCACAATATAGAGACAAGATGATCAGCTTTAACAATTGGCTTAATGTCTGGTGTCATTCAAAGGGGATCCAGTGTCTGTCTGCCTGGGATGACATGCTTGACAAGCCACGCTGCTTCAAGGGACGGCTTGCACCTGTCACCCTGGGATTCCGGATATTGGCTAAGGCTCTTGCCACCCCATAGTGCCTTTTTAGGCAAGGCTCAAATTCTAAACCTACCACCCTAGAAAACAAAATGGGAAGAAATTGAGGGTAATGCTGCTCAATGCCAGAAGTCTAAATCTCAAAATGCACGCACTCGAGGCCCTTCTCAGTATGGAGAACATCGATGTCTGTGCTGTAACTGAAACCTGGTTCAAGGCTCCTGAGAGCACCCGGCACTATTAGGTTTTACCTCATATCATGCGTTCGGCCCCAAAACCCGGACCACTCCACAAAAGGAGGGGTGTATCCATATTCATAAAGGATACTCACACCTCCAGGTTGGTGGCAACGCATGAAGCTTGAAACCATCCAGGTGCAACTAACAATAGGCAAAACTGCTCTACAAATTGTAGCATGCTACAGGCCACCCTCTCAAACTCAGGAACCCCACACAGCCTTCCTGAAGACACTGGAGGGTATAAATGTATCTCCAAACACCATCATATTGGGTGACTTCAACTACCGAATATAGACTGGGAACATTACTCAAGCCCTAACTTTCTAGCCCAACGGTTCCTGGAGTTCATAAATTCAAATGCCATGGAACAGCTAGTCACTGTTCCCACGAGAGGAGAAAATATACTAGATCTCATTGTCACAAACATGGGGACAAAATGCTCCACACCGGAAGTATATCCCTCATTGGTGAGATCTGATCATAAACTAATCTCACTGGAAATCCACATCCCGCCCCACCCCAAACAAAAAGACCATAGTGAAGAACTTCTCTAAAGCAAACTTCACACTACTCAAGACTGGTGTGGTATCCTTCAAGGCCCCTGAGTCAGAGGAAACCACAACCCAAGCTGCGGAAGCCCTTACAAATGCCTTCTATGAACACCTCCAGGACTGCATGGATCAGGCAATCCCAAATAAAACCAAGACTCTTTCCACAAAGGGCAAACGTCCAGTCTGGTGGACCCCAGCCATTAACAAACTTTACAATAAGAGGAGAAAGCTATTACATGATAGAACAAAATCCATAAAAGGGAAGTCACCCCTGATCATTATTAGTAAAAAAATACGAGCACTCAAAATTGGCCTTAGTTGATTTTATGAGAGAAAAATTGCCATGGATTCAAAGGACAATCATAAGGCCTTTTTCAGCTATGTTAGGAACCTGGGTGGAAACTCACAGATATGCTCAGAATTAGTCCAAAATGATACAAAAATCACTGAACCCACAGACATTGCCAACATACTGGCAGACAGGTTCAGTGCAAACTTCACCCCCCTCTCCCCCCCTAAAGGAGAGATAACTATCCCAGCCGAGTGCAGCCTCCCGGACATCTCAAATGCGCAGGTGAAAGCTGCTCTCTCTAAAGCTAAAAACACAGCATCAATGGGACCGGATGGTGTCCCGGCTGTGTGCTACATGAGCTAAATGAGGAATTAAACGCGCACATAAGGCAGCTGTTTAATCTCAGCCTTACCACAGGATACGTGCCCAAGGAGTGGCGTACGGCAACTGTGGTCCCACTCCACAAAGGTGGCCTCACGGACCCTGGTAATTACCGCCCCATAAGCTTAACAAGTCTAGTCTGCAAAGCTATGGAGAGGATCATAATGGAGCTCATAAACAAAGATATAGGGGACTTGCAGACATTGGACCCGACCCAGTTTGGCTTTGTCAAGGGAAGATCATGCCTTTTGAACTTGGTCGACTTCTTGAAATAGTCACCAAGGCCATTGATGAGGAAAGGCAGTCCATACAGCCTACCTTGACCTTGCAAAGGCTTTCGACACAATACCCCACTCGGGTATTGTAGAAAAACTTACCAGCTTAAATGTAAACCCATATGTCACAAGATGGGTTGCAAACTGGCTTAAGGACAGAACCCACAGGGTTAGAGTTGCTGGCGCTGTGTCAGACTCCAAGCGGTCACAAGTGGTGTCCCACAGGGCTCGGTCCTTGGCCCCTATTGTTTGGCATCTACTTCTCAGAAGTACAGGCCAACATGGGAGGACTTTGGCTGACAAAGTTTGCAGATGACTGCAAACTGGGCGCCATAGTGGAAAGTGCATCGGACACTGATATCCTTCAGAAGGGACTCACGGAAACAGATAGCTGGTGCCAGAGCCATGGCCTGAAGTTAAACGCCAAAAATGTATAGTCATACCCTTCGGGAAAAACAAGGTAACCCCAAGCTACCATATAGGTGGCAATCCACTAAGCACAGAAGAGGTTATCAGGGACCTGGGGACCCAGGTTGACAGTGGCCTTTCTTTTGACACTCACATTGCTAAAGTGGTTAGAAAGACCTTCTACATTGCCCACCTGATCATGAAGGGATTCACATCCAGATCTAGTGAGGTCATTGTTCCCCTGTACTCTTCACTTATCAGACCAATGATCGAGTACAATGCCCCATTCGGGATGTATCTCACCCGACATCTGCAGCAATTGGAGAGACCCCAAAAGTTCCTCACCAAAAGGATAAAGGGACTCCAAAATCTGTCATATGCTGCCAGATTGAAGAAACTCCAGCTCTATTCAGTCGCATACCGTCTGCTCAGAGGTGACATGTGCCTGACATACAAGGCCATGTCCAACCCGGAATTAATGGACATGCTCCACCTCAAAAAATCCAAATCCACCAAAACCACTAGAGCAAGCGACTTAAACCTTAGCACGGATATAAATAGGGCGTGCTGGAGGGATAGATTTATCACTCAGAGACTCCCTATGCTGTGGAATAAAATCCCGGTCCATGTGAGGCAGAGCACCTCGCTGACTCTGTTCAAGAGAAATCTAGACCTGTGGATGGGAGATCGTAGGTTTACCCCGGGAATCATCTCTGGGTCACTGCTGGACAGAGGCACAACAAACTAATGGGCACAGTATTTTTTCATATAAGGGGTGGCGTAAGCCACAATAATTTGGGCTAGGCTTATAAATGCCTTAGGGCAGATAGCCTAGTATAAACCTATGAACCTATGAACCTAATATGATAGTTACCAGGGATGAATGACTTCCCAAAGGATACTATTGTATTGTGGAGCTTTTCTCCCTGGGCCTCCACTGAAAATGGGCTCTTGAGCCCAGTGGACCTCCCCGGTCACCAAACTGGAATAAATAAATAATATTGTGCATTTTGGCATTTAGTTTTAGTCCATGGCTTTGACACCAGTTGTTTGTGTCAGCCCCTTCTGGAGAACAGTTGTCTGTGCGATATTCAGTGGCAGCTCCTAATTTGCCGTCATCTGCAAATTTATTCAGCCAAAGACCACTGACATTGGCCTTGACTTCTGAAAATGAAATGTCAAAAAGGAGCGGTCCAAGGACTGATCCCTGAGGGAATCCACTTGTGGCTGGCCTCAAGCATGTGTCTGCTGCTAAAGAAGACAAGTTCAGGATGTTTCCTTTCTGAACCTATTTATGATAATGCCCAATTTCAAAAAGTTATCTCTTCAAAACTTATCTCATGTTCGCAATTTGTGTTTTCTGGTGGCCCTAGATTTAGAAAAATGCACATCCTATAGATCCAGATTTCAGACCTTTAAGGTTTTCTGTGTCTGGATCACGTTATCAGTTCTCTGCTTTACCCTTTGGTCTGTCCATTGCTCCAGGAGTATTCACAAAGTGTCTCACTCCTTAGATAGCCTACTGCAGACTGCAAGGTATTCATATATTTTTCTTTAGACTACTTGTTTATCTTTACAGAGTCCAATGTCAGTAGGGCCTCTCACCTGGGTAAGGGATCTCCTACAGTGACTGGGGTTCCAGGTGTATGTGCAAAAATCTTGTTGGACTCCTCTTTACAGGATTGCTTTTCTGGGGTCTCCCTTAGACACCACAGTTCTATGTGCTTTCTTTCTCTCTATTGGAAAAAAGTAGATCTATATCTAGATCTATATTCCTGAGGTTTTCAACTCACATTGCTGACTCAGCCAGGGAATTCTCAAGGTCCTGGGTCTCATGACTTCTGTGATCCTCATGATCCCTGTTGCAAGTCACCACATGAGAAATATTCAGTGGTACTTTAAATCTATTTGTTCCCAACATCAGCATAACACTGGCATTCCAGATTGTAGTTTTGAGGTTTCTGAAAAAGGATTTTTTTTCTTTTTGTGGAGGCATTAAATGCATCAGAATCTTGGTCTCCAACTCTCCCTCCCAGCTCCAGCAAAGACTATTTCAGTAGATACCTCTGACTTTGCTGAGGGAGCAGTGTCTATGAGGATAAAAAGGAAGGGTTGGTGGAACAGAAACAACAGGCCAAAACAAGTAGAGATAAAAGAAATGTTGGCTCTTACAACTCTCTCAATCATCTGTGGTTCCCTGGGACCTCTCAAAATGTTTAGAGACAACCCTACAGTGATGTACATATAGAAACAGAGGGTTATTAGATCTTACCCTCTGTGCAGACTAGTCATGGTAGTCTGGGATATAGCTTTTCAGCACAATCTCACTCTACAGGCATCTTACTTAACACCAGAGCAAAATTCTGTGGCAGACCAGCTGAACAGGACCAGGGCAAAACCCCAAGAACTTTGGCAGTTGACACAGAGGACTAAAAACCTATGAAAGAGGCCTGGAAGATGGATGCTTTTTCTTTTCCTTCGGCAGGAATGTTTTTGTGTGCTTTTCCACCCTTTCAACTAATATCCAGGGTCATTTTGAAGATTCAGAAGGACTCCAAAGATTATTATGGTGACCACCTTCCCACCCAGGCAACAGCGGTTCTTCCTCCTTATGGAAATGACCAAGGGCAATTGCCTCCAGCTTCCTCACAAAATGGTCCTACTCGCACAAGACGTGTTGTTTGGTATACCCCAGTATGAAACAACTTCAACAAACTGCCTGGATGATAGATTTTGAATGTGCTCTAGGCACCTAATTATTGAAGACATGCAGCGAGTATTAATGGAAATAAAGAAACCTTTCTAGTAGGAATTATACATTACTAAATGGGAAGTTTCTCTCATTTTTGCTAATACAAGAAACAGTATCCTTTTAAGGCCAGTACTTCTGATTCTGTAATGTGTGTGAGTTATTCTGACCTTTCTTACTTTTCAGTCAAGGTTCATTTGTGTTTCTTTTCAGCATGTCTGCCCATGTATCTTCCCCTTTCAATGCATTACCATGTGAAAATATTTTTGAAAAGAGTGCTGCACATTTGGCCACCTAGAAAACAGGTGGCTCTTCCTTGGAAACTTAACTTTGTGTTGGAAAATTTAACTGTTTTTCCATTTGAACAAACCCATGAGGGTAATTCGAGGTTCATAATATGGAGGACAGTTTTGTTAATTGCGCTAACTTCTGCAGGAAGAGCATCTGGGTTGCCAGCTGTGGTGGTGGGTCAGCCTTGCATCATTTCCTACAAAGATAGGGTTTTCTTGAGAACTACTCCTTCTTTTATGTATTTAGTGGTATACAAGTTTACTTTGAACCGAGCTATCCATCTCCCTGTCTTCTTTTCAGAACCTAAAATGAGAGTGAAAAGATTCTTCATACTTTGGATATCGTCAGACAATCAAGATATTTTCTTGATGGACCTAAAACCTTCAGAATCTCTGATCAGTTATTCATTTCTTATGATGGTAAGAAAAAAGAAAAGGTTGTGTCAAAGCAGACTGTCTACAAATGGTTGTCACATACTGTCTCCTTTTGTTGTACCCACCACCACAAGTCCGCTACAGCCAGTGTAATGCATGCTATACCAAGACCTTGGCGTAATCAGTGGCTTTTTGGAAAGGGGTAGATTCTAGAATTATTCTAGAATCTGTGGCTTTGTCCTCTGTACATGCCTTTACAGAGCACAACAAGCTAGATTCTCTTTCCATGTCCTTAACATGCTTTGCTAGGACCATTTTCCAGGAACTCATCCTTCCTCCTCCCTATTATGTGCTAATGTAGTTTACTTTTTTAATATTTCCAGAACTTTTGGGTTTCTTACACCATGACGGGAATTGACCCCATTCCTAATTCCAAGTACGATTAAAGTTTATGAAGTTAGTGTTTTCAGTCTTTGATGTCAGCCAGAAGTGCTCTTCGCAGCATCCACAGTGTGCCCAGTAATGACAACTCCTGCCGTTTGTACGGGGTTACATGTATTGATAGCATATGTAAATGCGACTGTAGATTCTTTTTTATAAGACCCCTTGCTCCTACTACTGTTGGGATTGTTGGGGTATCTTTCTTCCACATTGCTGTTATTTCTACCTGCAAATCCTGATATTTTATGACTTTGTCTCTCTTTGTACGCAAGACACTGTAGTCACTGGGTGGCGATTTCAATGTTACTTTTGTCTTCTTTGCATGGACCACTATGTCCGGTTTTCTAGCATCTATATTTTGAACTGTTGGTAATGGATGATCCCATGTGATGTAAACGTCATCATTTTCTGTGATGCTTTTTAGCTTATGTTTCCAGTATTTTTCAGCCACTTCAGTACCATAATGTTTGCACAATCCCCAGTGCAACAGTCTTGCCACATTATTATGGCTTTCAGCATACAGTTCTTCTGCCATTAGTATGTCACAACCAGCAACAAAGTGTGCGACTCAAAACCTACATTTGGCTGTTTTTCCCACATGTTTAATGGACTTTGTAAACCAATGTGTACGCAGCCCACTATCTTGGGCCGCCAATATTAACCTTTCATCTCCTTGTTTGAATTTGCCTCTCCGTAAGCATTCCTGCATTTGTTCCTGATCAACATGAGGTTTTTCCAGAAGTTTTTTTACTTGCAACTGTATTTATGCACTTTCCATATTTCTTGCTTTCTCATCTGGTCCTTCACCTTATATTCTTTCTTTTATTTTTTGGCACATTCAGTTGCTGCCTGATTTTTATCTATTTGTGGTTTGATGTCCATTCCTGCTTGACACCGATATGCTTCTGCTAGATTAAACAGAGAAGTCATATTAGATTTATTCTCCTCATATTTCAAAACGTTCACTCTGTTTAGGTCTTGTGAAGTTAGCAGATATGCGTGGAATCCCATGATTGCAGATCTATACATGTACTCAATTTCAAGGAGTCCCATCCCTCCTTCGAAATGGGGAATATATAATATTGGTATGCACTAATTTTTATAAGTCATTTGGTAAGCATGAAGCATCCTTCTTGTTTTTTCCTATCTAATCTGTCCAACGCATTTTGAGGCCAGTCAGTCACTCCAGAGCTGCAAGTTAGGACAGAAAGAGCAAACTGGTTTATAGCTTGGATTTTGTTCCTAGATGTCAGTGCTGTTTTCAGGATTAATTTAATTCTTGTAAAGTATTCCTTACTAAGTTTTATTCACATTTGTTCATGTTTTATTGTTGATCCTTCATCAATTCCCAAATATTTATATACTCCCTCTTGCTCAAGTTCTTTTATATCACATGGTTGACCCAAACTGATGTTTTCCTGATGCTGCATTTTTCCTGCTTTAAAGGTTGCATGTGAAGTTGTTAAATCTCGCCGTTTATTCTCACTGATGGGTTTGGAGCTGATCCTCAGCTCCAACACGGCCTATAGCAAAGCTCAAGGTTTGCCAGTAGCTCGAGACCAAGCCCCTTATCCCATGATGCACTGCTGTAATTACCTCAGATCTAGTTTGCCGCGGCACAGATCTCTGTGTTCCAGATAGCTCGGACCATTATTAATCGATAGCTTCATCTATTTGCCAGTTTAAAAACTTTTTTTCTTGATAGGATAGTGTATATATACATATATATATATATATATATATATATATATATATATATATATATATATATATATATATATAATCTCTAGCGTTTTAGACTTGGACTTAGTTTTAGATTAGTGCCGTGTTTTGGCTTCTGTTTTTCTATAATGTTGGGCCTAAGAGTTGGCCTTGTATTTAACCTCATTCTTGGATGTACTTTGGTAGATAATTTCTAAGTGTGTTGTTTAATTTATTTAGAATTGTTTAATCTGATAATAGAAATGTCTGATGAGAAAGAGAAGCCTTATCCAAAATCTGGCTTCAAAAAATGTCCGGATTGTGGAAAAAGATGTCTGTCACTGACGGGCATGTTCAGTGTGTTTATTGTCTGGGGGCTAAACACCTCCAAGACTTGCAGTATATGTCGCTCCTTCTCCTCCAGGGTACTTTTGGAGAGGAGAAAATTAGTAGACAGGGGTTTACTTTCAGCACCCTTTCTCTGAAGTGCTGAGTGACCAGGATGGTGCTAGTAAGTCCTCAAAATCTTCCAAATCCTCAGGTGACTCGAAAGCATCCAAAAAGACTAAAAAAATGGAGGGTGTAGGGTCATCGGTTCCACTGTCCTCGGAACAGTGTCTCCCTTCTGTTCGGAGCCAGCTCACAGGTTTGGAGCTGGTCTCTGAGATTCTCTCATCTCCTCTGCTCCAATCAGCACCTTATGTGCACTCCTCGAAGTCTTCTGTCAGCCTCTCAGATATGGATATGGATATGGACCGGCTAGTGCAGAAGCTTCTACGGGCACCAGGCCTTGCTAAATTGTCTGTTGCGACACCTTCGTCGGAGCCAAAGACCATTAACCCGGACTTGACTACTTCTCCTCCGAGCCGTACTGGACTTTCAGAACTGAAGGATCCCGACCTGATAGTTGTTGACCCTGTGAAGCCGAGACCTGCACCGGTGTTATTGGTTCCATCTACTCGGACGTCCTCGGCGCCGACTGAGGACTCTAGGAGCCGGCACTCTCCTGTCGGGTCCAAGGAGGATAGTCGTACCAATTTGTCAGTGCTGACTCTTCCTGTCGGGGCTTCGGCTCGGAGCCCATAGCCTCGGTGCGGGAGGATCGGACGGTCCCTTCGGATCCATCTACCCCTTCTCATCAGAGCCATGGTGCATTCGATGCCATGAGGAGAGTCCCATCTCCAAAGATATCATCAGCATCAGGTCTGGCTTCCTCCTCCCCTCAAGCGCCTGTGTCCGCTCCTTCTTCTACCGGTCCACCCAAGCATAGAGACCCTGAGCCTTAAGTAGCCCCACAGGGCAACCCCTGCTCTTCTGAGACCTCCCCAGATTCCCCCACTGAGGAGGTACCCAGGAAGAGACTGTGTAAGAGGAGGCACTTGGACTCCCCACAGGAGTCTTTGACATCTGACACTGACTTGGATGAGTCAGAAGGGTCCCCTCGATCCCCCTCTGAGGATATCTCCTTTGAGGAGATATTAGAGATCCTTAATCAGAGGGGCGGTTGGCAGTCCAAAAATTCTACTGAAGACGAGTCAGTGCTCTTAATGGCTTTTGGGTCTCACCCTTCCACTTCTTGGGTGTCTCATGGAGCTGATCTCTCGTAAGGCATGGGAGTGTCCGGAGGCCATGGAACCTGTCCCTCAGAAGCCAAATAAGTTCATCTCTGCCCCAGTGCACAAAGCATTTTTGACTAAGGGAGTGCCTGTTGATGCCATGGTGGTGGCTGCAGCCACCAAAAAAGAAACGTCTGAGATGTCCTTATCTGTCCATCCTCCTAACAGAGATTCTAGGAAGATGGATAGATATGGGAAACGTATGTTTAGTTCAGCGACCTTTTCCCTTCGATCACTGAACTATTTAACCCATTTTACAAGACTACAAACAGATGATCTGAAAGAGCTAGGAGATACTCTCCAGGGTACGGTAGCTGCAGGGGTTGCCGACAAAGTTAACACACAGCTCGCTACCCTAAACTCGATTGTGAACTCGTCCATGCGTCTCGTATCTTATGCAGCTGATGGTTCGAGTAGAGCCGCTAGTTCAGGCATTGCTCTGCGTAGACAAGCCTGGATGCCTCTCTGTTCCTTTGCGGAACCCTTCAAGTCTTCCTTTATCAACACCCCATTTGATGGCTCATCCCTGTTTGGGCCCAAGGTAAAGGAAACTCTAACCAGGTGTGAGCAGGAAGGCAAGACTCTATCTGCCATTGGTGTCCATTTTTCTACCCCTACTCGGCCCTATCCCAAGCGTCTTAAGGGTGGAAAAATGTGGTTCCAAAAAGCACAGGGAGCCTTTCAGGACACACGTGGAGAAACCCCCTCTAAAGGCAGAGGAGGGGGTTATAATGGAAGACACTGCCCGCACGGCAGGGGGGGTCAGCAACAGCAGGGTGACAGAGGCCAGTTCTCTGGTCAGCCCTACCAGCACTCCTGAAAGGAGACCTGGCTGTCCGGCTCTGGAGGAGGTAGTCGGGGGTCGCTTATCTTTGTTCCCAGAAGCCTGGCTAAATATAACGTCCGATACCTGGGTACAAAGCATCATTTCCAAAGGGTATTTCATACCGTTCTCTTCCCCTCCCACTCCTGTAAACAGAATCCCGGATGTTCCACCCAGTCTCAGGGAACAAGCAACCATAGAGGTCTGCAAGTTGTTAGAAAAAAAAGAGTCATCCAGCCAGTCCCAGCAGACCAAGTTGGATTCGGAACTTACTCAAGATTCTTTTTGGTTCCAAAGAAAACAGGGGACTGGAGACCTATCTTGGACCTTAGCAGACTCAACCAATTTGTAAAAAAAGAGAAGTTCCAGATGGTCACGCTTCAGGCCATTCTTCCCTTTCTAGGGAAAGGCGATTGGATGTGCTCCATCGATCTCAAGGACGCGTACTACCACATAAAGATGGACAGATGCTCCAGAGATCACCTGCGTTTCTGGCTGGGAGCCAATCACTACCAGTTTTGAGCCCTGCCCTTTGCTCTCACTACAGCCCTCAGAGTGGTCACCAAATGCATGGCAGTGGTCAATGCTCACCTGAGGCGTCTAGGATTCCAGGTGTTTCCATATCTAGATGATTGGCTCCTCACCGCTACCACCAGGCATCAATTGATTCAGGCAACACAATCTACTCGGACACTCTGCCACCACTTAGGTATTACAGTCAACTTCGAAACGTCTGCCTTGTCGCCATCGCAGTATACCGTCTTTATAGGAGCAGAGTTAGATATCTCAACCACCACTCTACGTCTTCCAGTCAAAAGGGTCTCACTTCTTCGCCAACACGTCAACTCATTGGTATCAAAGAACAGAGCTACAGCTGCAGAGGTCTTGAAGGTACTAGGTTTGATGGTGGCAGCAATTCTAGACATTCCACTCGCAAGGATGCATATGCGAATTCTTCAATGGCTCCTGTTTGCTGAGTGGTCTTACCAGAAGTTACCAATGAACCATATGATTCTCATCACAAATTCTTGCAAGAGAGACCTTCGGTGATGGTTGACGTCTCTTCATGTCACAATAGGAAGATCCTTTGTGCCCCCCATAGCCACTGTGACCACGGACACTTCCCTGATAAGGTGGGGGAGAGACATTTTCAGGAACTCCCCAAGGCACATGGATGGATCAAGAGTCACATCTGCATATCAGTGTTCTGGAGTTGAGAGCAGTACTTCTGGCGTTGCACTACTTCTAGGACTCTCTTTCTCTAGGGACAATTGCAATTCAGACAGACAACATGTCAGTGGTCTGGTACTTGAACAAACAGGGCGGAACCAAGTCTTACCCCCTTTGTCGAGAAGCCCTCGGGGTGTGGCAATGGGCTGTGTTATCCCAGCGTTTTCTGTTAGCAACGCACATCCTGGGGAAATCCAATGTGATAGTGGACAAGCTGAGCAAGGGCGATCCTGTTGCCTCACGAGTGGTCTCTCAATGAACACATTGCAGACTTGATTTTCCGCAAATGGGGCCAGCCTTGCTGCGACCTCTTTGCCAGTCACATCAATATCAAATGCAGAAGCTACTTTGCCCTGATACCACCTCCGGGACATCCCCCGAGAGATGCACTTGTACACGATTGGCCTCCGGGTCTCCTATATGCATTCCCACCTATTCCATTGATACCCAGGTTTTTACAGAAAGCAAAATCGCTGGGAAGGACTGTTATCCTCATAGCCCCCCATTGGCCTCAACAGATTTGGTTCCCTTTCTTTTACCATCATCTGCTGGAGGATCCATGGATCCTGGACCCAGTTCCAGACCTCCTGACACACCCGTCAGGGGACCTCCGTCCTTCATTGCAGTCTCTAAAGCTGACAGCTTGGCTGATCCACTTCCCCAAATAGCCAAGCTTCATTCACTCTCAGATGACACAAGACAAATTCTGTTGTCTTCTCATTAGCCATCCACCAGAAAAGTATAACGCAGTAAGTGGAAAAGGTTCTCAGTTTGGGCCAGTATACAAAAAATTGACCGAGCTCTTCTGTCGTCCATTTTAGAGTTTTTGACAACGATTTTTAAGGAAGGAGCAGCAGCTGCCACAGTTCGGGTTCAATTGGCGCCATATCAAATTTCCACCTTGGATTCAATGGGTTAAATGTTATGGCCCATAAGTTATCTAAGGTTTTTCTTAAAGGTGTTTTTCACATGAGACGTCCTGTCAAAATCCCTTATTCTCTCTGGAATTTGAATTTTACACTGTCTCAAATAATTCTTTCCCCCTTTGAACCAGCATCACCTTGTGATCTCAAATTTTTGTCCTGGAAAACTATTTTTCTAGTGGCCATTACTTCTGCCCACAGAGTGTCAGAACTTCAAGCATTATCTATCAGACCTCCTTACATGATTTTCCATGCTGATAGAGTATCTCACAGAACAAACCCCTCCTTTTTGCCTAAAGTCTGTTCCGAGTCCAGTAGCAATCCGGTCATTGAGTTGCCAGTCTTTTTTCCCAACCATTCCAATACATGCTGCACAAACCTGACGTACATAGACAGCTCAGATTTTATCTTGATAGAACTAAGGATATTAGAAAATCAGATCAACTCTTCGTATCCTTTTCGGAGGCCAGAAAAGGTAGACCAGTGGCTAAGACAACCCTTTCAAAATGGTTAACGGATTGTATCTCATTTGTTCATGCAAATTCTAACATACCTTTGCCACACAAAGCAAAGGCTCATTCAACCAGAGCCATTTCTACGTCTTCTGCTTTTCAAGTTAAATTGCCCCTTGACAACATTTGTGCTGCAGCCACTTGGTCTAAGCCTCATACCTTTATCACTCATTACAAAGTAGATAAGGCTTTCAGGGACAGGTTTCTTTTGGTTCCACGGTCCTGAAAAATGTACTTCCGTGAGCCACCCAGGATTGCGGGTTCTAGGGACGCTACCCATCAGTGAGAATAAACGGCGAGATTTAACAACTTCACATAAAGAAGTTATGTACTCACCATAACATTCCATGTGAGTTGTTTATCTCGCCTTTATTCTCATGTCCCTCCCTCCATCCTCCTCCTGGCTGACAGTTGACCTAGAGGCTAGTATCATCCTGGTTGTTCAATATTTCTTCTTCCTTCTTGGGGAGTGCTACCCTTACAGGGGCATATATACACGCAGCAAACAAGATCTGAGGTAATTCCAGCAGCGCATCATGGGATAAGGGGCTTGGCCTTGAGCTACTGGGAAACCTTGAGCTTTGCTATAGGCCGTGTCAGAGCCGAGGATCGGCTCCGGAACCCATCAGTGAGAATAAAGGCGAGATAAACAACTCACATGGAACGTTATGGTGAGTACATAACTTCTTTTTTTGCACATTTATCAAGACCAAATGACATTCTTATATCATTTGAAAAAGTTTTGACAACTTGCAGTTATGTTTCAATTCTTCATCTGATGAGCTATACAGTTTTAAATCATCAACAAAGAGAAGATGAGAAGTCTTTACACATTTTGTTTTCTAGGAGCCAAATTATTGCCATGGCCTAAGCTGTTAAGTAGACAGCTTAATGGGTTAAGGGCAAGGCAGAATAGCAGCGGTGACAGAGTCACCCTGGAATATCCCCCTTTGAATTTTTATCCCTGGGATAATAAATTGTCCTTTATCATGGCTTAATTGCAACCTGGTCTGCCACTGTTTCATGGTCACTGTAATGTAATTGATCAGTGTAGGGTGTAGCTTATACATTTTTAAGCACTCTTTTATCCATGAATCTGGGATACTATCAAATGCTTTTTTGTAGTCAATCCATGCTACTCTTAGATCTTCCCCTTTTTACAGTTCGCTGTGACTTTAACAACAAATGATCCTTTGTTCCATAAGACTTGGTTTTATTGCCATTTTGTTTTACTGCCATAATTGAGTTTTCTTCTAAATGACTGTAAAGTGTCAGCATCAATTCCTATATGTAGTTTATACATTGTTGGAAGGCAAGTTATTGGCCTATATTTTTAGGATAGCTTGCAGGTTCACTCTTAAGTAGGAGCATTGTTTTTCCTGTCAGCCAGGTTGGTGTGTATTTGGGGTGCACATATACATAATTCTTACTTGTGGCTAAATTTTTGTGCAAAGATGTTAATCCTTTTAGCCAAAAGTTAGGTACTGCATTCGGGCCTGGGGTTTTCCAATTAGAGGCTTTTCTTAACTTTGTTTCAATCTCTCTGGCTTTTACTTCATACCATTTCATATCGTGTACCTTTAAACTTCTTCGTCTTTCTTTTACTAATTCTATCCATTTAACATCTTTGTTATATTCCACAGGATCTTCATAGATACTTCTCCAAAATGTATCAATTTTTTTGGCAGACTTTCAGTTTCTTTTACCTTGTTTCCCAGTTCTCTATAAAACTTTTTTGGGTCATCAATAAATTGCTTGTTTTGTACTTTTCCTTTATATTTTTCTGTGCATTTTCACCTGTGCTGAGATTTATAGTTTATTTGCGATAGTGCATGATAGATCCTGATCTGTTTTAATACTGCGCATTGCTTTTACCAAGTCTATATTTCTTATTATTTATGTTGATCTGTTCCTTCTTTTATATTCCTGTAACAGAGACACTTCTTATCTTAACTGTTTTATAGTTTTCTCTATTTGATACTTCCATGATGGTGTTCAGTTTCTGCCCTTCCTTTCCCTCACTGTTCTGTGTTCTTGTGGTAGAACTTTATCAGTTATTAATTTAGCTACACAGTAGTAATATCCTGTTTACTTCTATATCACATGGATCTCTATGGACAGTCTTAATTACTGTGTTCTTTGTTTTATCAAACTTGTGACTTTTTCAGTTTTATTGACCTTCTGTAGTCTATTTCTTTCATTGATCTTCGTATGTATGTCTGTTACATCAAGCAACTTCTCTTAACTCATTTTTTCCATTTCCTGTGGGCATTCTATAGAAAGTTTATAGCGTCTTCCTGTGGCACATTCTCTTCAATTTCATCCTGTGACATCTGTTGCTCTGTCTTATGGGAACTCACTGGCCTATCACTCCTCAATATTGACTGCATCAAAGTTTCCACGTATTCCTGTTCCTTCCCTTGCTATCCAGCTTTCCTGTGGAAGGCTCCAGAATATCTTCATATGGCACCTAACCAGTTGCTTTGCATTCCAGTGGTTTCCCCTTAATTTGGATATCCATTGCTCTATCATGTTGTGATGCTTTCTGAATTACATTTCCTACACTGAATCCTTCACTTTGCAGGTACTCCATAACCTCAGTTTCTGTTTCTTTAACTTCTACATGACTAATCTTCTTTTCTGCTTTTCATGTGTCTTATTTTTTGTATTGTAAAGTTTTCCATGTCCAGATTCCTTTGCCTGTATGTCTCTAGAAATATCTTTGGTGCTGCTCTTTTTGTATTGGTTAGTTTTGCTTTCTCCTTTGCATAAATATTACACCATATTACATTTCTCTTTCTTTCCCATGTCCATATTTCTTCTTCAGATGTCTCAAGATCTTCCTGATTCTCCTTACTTTAGGGACTCAGTCCATCATGCTGTGATGTAACCTGTGTTAGATGTTCTACACCAAATCCTTCACTTCGCAGGCACTCCATATTTTCAACTTCATTTTTTTTTTAACTTCTACTTTACTAATCTCCTTTTCGACATTCACTGTTTGTGATGTGCTTTATTGTGAATTTTTCCATATCTGGATGTCTTTGCTTGTATTTATCTTCGAACATTTTTGGGGCTGCCTTCTTTATATTGATTAATTTGGCTTTCTCCTTTGCATAAATATTGCACCATATCAAATCTATTTCTTTCCCATGTCCATATTTCTTTTTTATACTTTTCAAAAATCTCTAGGTTTTGTTGTTTATATTTTCACACTTCCTCAGCTGCTTCTTTTTCCAAACAGCTCAAAGTTTCTTGATCTCTGTACTGTTTTTCACAAATCTGTTTTTATTAAAGAATACACTTTTTTATTCAAAGCTACTGACAGTTTTTCTTGTGGAAGTATTTTTCTTTCCTCTAAAATCGTTTTGTATATCTTGTCGGAAATTCTGGGGTTTTTGCATAATAATGACAATTTTTTTATTCAAAGCTTCTGACAGTTTTTCTTGTGGAAGTATTTTTCTTTCCTCTAATTTCTCTCTCAATCGTTTTGTATATCTTGTCGGAAATTCTGGGGTTTTTGCATAATAGTGACAATACATCATTTCTTTCTTGTCCTTAATAGTCCACCTTATCGTCTTTATGGCTCTTCTTTGGTCTATCGTTTTTTTGTGGACTACAACTTCCTTCTACAACGGGGGGGGGGGACATCATCTCCTGGGCCTGGCCCCATTGTAGGAATGTTTCCTTGTAGTCTACCCATATAGCTAAAGCTATTACAGCAGTGATGAAATGATGAACATAGTGTAGTCGTGTTAAGTAAATTTACCATAACAGTAGTTGTTCGAATGAACACTGCACTGCGGCAGTAGCCACTCTGTCCATCTATCCATCCCCTCCCACCATCCCCCTTAGTTTCTTTTTTTTTTTTTTATAGCCAGGGTATGGACTTTGATTTTTGCTTTACTGACATTGACCTCTTTTAGTTGGCAAGGAAGTACTAAAGGTTTTGGAACCCAGACTGTTGATTTTCTTGAGCTCTATTGAAGCTGTCAACGGTTTTGGCACATGGAAGGTGCCCTTAAGCTCTGGAAGCTGGCCAGCTGTTATATCCTATGCAGGTTATAATCTGTATAGCAAAGGCTGCTGCAGCATTGATCATTTGAACTTGTGGGCTCTTGAAGTAAGTTTACTTACACAACTGTGCCTTCTCTCACCTAAGCCAAGCCACTTTATCTCAATTTCTGAAAAGAGAAATTGATACCTGGAACTTCTGTCCATCTGATGTCATTTTCATTCATTCCTCAACTGATGGGTTTGAGATCCAACCTTGGATTTGGTTTGGCCTTTTAACTAGATTCACAAATCCAACTCTTGAGCTCCTCCCTTACCCATAATGCCCACTAACCTAGTATACCTCAGCTCTCATTTGCTGCCATATTGCTCAGATGTGGATCTCCTCCTCTCGAGCTTTTGGGCGATTTTTCTTTGTTTATATGGTTAAGTTTTCTCCTTTTAAAGTACATATAACTTTCTTTCATTCTCTCTCTTACTTTCTGACTATTTTTTTTTGTTTTTTGTCGGGCATTGCATCTTCTATCCTTTTATTGTTTGGGGACTCTATAAAGTACCATTGTTGGTTCTTTTGTTTCCTTTCCTATCCTCTAGAGGGTATTTCTTTGAACCATTGTTGGTACTTTCTGTCCTGTAATTTTTTATGTAAAATCTTTTGCTATAGCAAATTGAAACATCCTCCTCCTGTCTTTAACCTTCTTTAACCTACTTAACATGGCAGATAAACCAACTGGTTTTAAAAAAATGCACTTCCAATGGGCATAAGATTTCCAGTTCTGATGCCCACAAGGAATGAGTCTGCTGTTTGGGCACTGCCCATTTAGTAACTGATTGTACCATTTGTGCTGGTTTCAATTCCAGGGCTCTTAGTGATCAGAGAAATAAGCTAGTATTAAAAGGTAGTCTTCTTTTTCTTCTCTAGCTGCCGGAGCACAAACCCCGTCCAAGAGGAGGGGATGTCTGAATCGGCCCCAAAGTATAAGGACCCTAAGTAGAGGTCTCCAGACCGTTTTATCACATCTGCTCCGTCCTCTGAGCTCCCTGAGAAAATTTTGTAAAAGTCAGATCCCACACCCTCGGATCTTACTTCCTTGAATCCTAGATCACCTCGAATCCAGTCACCATGGTTCTTGCCAGAACCGCTCTCTCCTCAGCTCCACTTGTCTCTACTAGCGCCTCCAGGAGCTTGTCTGAAGCAGAGGTGGATAAGGATGATAAGAAAGTTCCTCAGAGCTCAGATCCTGATGAAGGTAATCCCATCTCCATCACCAGTCAGACCCATAAGCCTGCCCTTCACTGATCCTGTACTCTTATCTCCTTATCCGATCCATCCTGTGGTGTCAGAGCCTGTTGATCTGAGGTCTTTGAGGGTGTCCTTCCTCGCTGGATCTGAAGACAGGTTGTTCTTCAACACTGACCATGTTCTTGAGTCATCTGGCTCCAGTGCTGCCAGCTTTTGCTTCTCCTAGATCCTCTGCCTTTGAAGTAGTTGAGAGGGCTTTCTCTCTTCCTAGAGAAAGGACATTCTTGCCTTCTCTGGATCCTATTTTCTGTTCCACCATCTGGTATGAGTTCTGAGCCTTTCATCTCTATCCCACTGGGACAATGTGCCCAAACAAGCCTCCAGTCAGTCCCTCAGGACTCCCCGGTCATTTCCAATACATTACCAGACCATTCCATTGATGAGGTCCCTAGGAAGAGGACATGTAAAAGGAAAAACTTAATTTCCCCCAAGAATCTCTCACTAAGGACACTGACTTCAAAGAGGGGGAAGGGTCCCCCCTATCTCCACCTGTGGATGTCTCCTTTGGAGAAATACCGGAAGTTCTAAAGCAAAAAGGTGGGGGGCCTTCCAACCCCCTTTCCCAGGAGGAGTTGATGTTCCTGGAGGCTTTCGGTTCTGGGCCAGCTACATCTTGAATGATCCCTTTGGCTGATGAACTTCTAGATCTTGCCTCAAGCCTTGCATGGAAGGAGCTGAATACTGTGGAACCAATCCTGGATACATTTTTAGTCCCTCCCCCATTGCCAAAGAGACAGAGCACACTGGAGCAAGAGGGTCTCACTAGATGCCATGGTTGTGGCAGCAGCCACCAAGAAAGAGTTTGCAGAGTAGCACTTGTCTGTCTGTCTGTCCCCTAACAGGGAGTTTAAGGCTTTGGGCAGATTTGGAAAGCATGTCTATGCCTCATGACCTTTGCCCTGTTGTCACTGAATTATGTGGCACACTTTACAAGGTTGCAAAGAGATTTAACAAAGGAGCTCTCCAAATCTCTTTTTGGGTCCATGTCTCCGGAGGACCAGAAGTGTTATTGCATTCATCTCTTCAAACACGACTAGTCTTGCAAGTCAATGGCAGCAGAGATAACTCTCATAAAGTTGGCCAGATTTCATATGTGGATTGCACAGTGGACTCTGTTCAGTGGTCTGTTCTTCAACATCCCTTTTACACTCCAGTCAGGATTATACAAGTTTGCAAGAAACACCTTCTTTAGTGGATTTAATAAAAAACAAAGGGTAACTCGGAACCACAGTTATAGTAAACATTGATAAAGTGATGGTAAAAACACAGACTACATTAAAAATCTTGTAAAACGCAGGTCAGAAATCAAGACTTTCACTTATTAGGCTTCTTTGGGCTAAGATGTGTAACAGTAATCATGTGTGCACAGCACTAGGTTCATAGGTGTTTACTATGCTAATGACCATAGGGGCCTTTTAACCCTAGCCATTCATCCCAGATCTCTGACAAGTACTGATACCCTTGATAAATGTAAGCAGGGCTTGGGAGATGCAACATTTGCAAACTAGGGCCTGGGAGATGAACCATTTGCAGGTTGTCTCTGTCCATTAGAGACATAGGTGCCACACCAGGGATGAATTTCCTGTTATTTATTTATTTTTTTTAATTTATTTTACATTTGTTGACCGGGCTAGTCTAGCTGGATATATTTCCATTTTCAGTAGAGGCCCGGGGAGAAAAGCTCCAAACATTAATAGTTAGATCATTACTTAAAATACAGCAACAGGATGGTAAACATAGTTGAAACATCGTAAATGAAAGTAGTTCACATAAGTATACAAAAATCAGTAATAATAATAAAAAAGTGATCAAAAAGATATTTACACTAGTATAGAAATCATTAAGAATGGTGAGATGAATTCTATTACACAATAAAAGTGACATGGTGTTGTTATGTACTAGGTTGTACTAACAATAAGCAGGATGAAACTACGAAATTGCTTCATTGTGGTCAGCAGTTAAGTTCTTCATCATAGAAATTAAGAAATATGTGTGAAAAATTGGTAGGGTGTAGAAGTAACATTAGTAGAGGAAAAGGTTAGTCAGGTTTACAACATGGACATAACCAGTGAGTTTTAAAGTATGTTTTTAGTCTTTGTTTAAAGAGAGGCAAAGAAAGTGTTGTTAGTTCATTGGGAAGGAGGTTCCAGTCTTTTCCCACTGTGTTAGAAAACAGGGAATCTCCAGCCAAGTTATTAGTTTTGGTTATACTAGCTAGAAGCTTGTTAGAGGAGCGCAGTGAGTTTAGGTTTTTATAAGGGATTATGAGATTGGATAGAATGGGAGTGCTAGTAGGTTGATAAAATATCTTGTGGGTCATGGTTAGTTGGGAGATTTTCAGATGGTTTTGAAGTTCAAGCCAGCCAAGCTGCTTTAGATTTAGACAGTGGTGAGTTCGAAAGGGGTTACCAGTGGCAAATCTGGCGAAGCTGTTATAGGCATGCTGTAGTTTGACAAAGTTATTCTTTTTGAGGTTGGTGTATATGGGAGAGGCATAAAGAAGAGTGGAAATTAAATGGGAATGAGCAATTTTGGTTTTAGCTGTTGGAGTTAAGAAAGTTTTGATTCAATATAAGGAGCCAATTTTCCTGTTGACATTTTTAATGGTGTTATTTATGTGACTATCAAATGTAAGGTTGTTATCAATGGTAATTCCTAACAGTTTAGTTGTAGAGTCAGGGTGTATGATTGTGCTATTATTGGAAATGACAGAGAAATCAGTTGGGGTAGACTTATTAGAGGGTGTAAAGAGAAGGAGCTTGTTTTTTTTCGCATTAAGAAGGAGACAAGGCTGTTTCCCATCCAATTGTCCATTGACTAGGTAAGGGCATGTGACCTCAGTGCACTTGTTTTTTGCAAATGTCGTAAATAAGGTTTTAAACTAAAATAGTCATTTAAGCTAGGTAGTGAATTAACATTAAATCTTAAGATCCATTTTGCTTCCTCTAATTCTGTTAAGTCTTTTATATTCCCACCATGTAAAGGCTTATTCACAGTCCATGATATCAAAAATTTAAAAACATGCATATCACAAATATGTCTACATAAAGCATTAATGTTAGTTCTCCTTTTAATCCCAGAAATATGATTTGCTATCCTTTCCTTTAATTTTCTGTTCGTTATTCCGACATAAAATACTGGACAGTGTGAACATCTAGCCATGTAGACCACATTTGTGGTATTACAGTTTCCATAACAGTTCACCAGAAAGTCTGTACCTAGAACTGGATGTAAGAAAGATTTACAAGCATCAGTGTACGAGCAATAAATACAATTGTTAACATATGTTCCTTTTCTTGAGCTCATAATGTGATATTATGATTGTGAATAAGCCTTTACGTGGTGGGAATATAAAAAACTTGACAGAATTGGAGGAAGCAGAATGGATCTTCCGATTTAATGCTAATTTACCACCCAGCTTAAATAACTATTTTAGTTTAAAACCTTATTTATGACATTTGTGAAAACAAGTGCATTGAGGTCACATGACCTTACATAGTTCTGTATAAATGTGCACATGATTACCATTGCATATCTTAGCCTGAAGAAGCCTAATAAGTGAAAGTCTTGATTTTTGACTTGTGTTTTACAAGATTTTTAATAAAGCCTTTGTGTTTTGCCATCACTTTATCAGTATTTACTACAAGCGTGGTTCCGAGTTACCCTTTGTTTTTTATTGGGTTTGTTGTTTTAGGATTCTTGGGTTTACTGCAGGCAGCATTTGGCTCCTTTGTGATTTACATCTGTATTTGTTGCGGTGCTAACATGGCTAATGTTACACTACTACCTTCTGTGAGTGACATTCCACCCAGGAAGTTGCTGTCTGAGCATGAACTTTTTGATGTTTACACTAATCCTTTATTCGTTGACATTTGGTACAATGGTGAACTTAATGCAAGGTCATGCCTCTTTTCAAAGTTATAAAACTAAGCTCGAACTATTTAAAAACAAAGTCAGACTGTTCAAAAGGTTGCAGTGGAAAGATTAAGTTTTAACGCTTACTTGCAAAAGAGAATTGTACCAAGAGGATTACGAATTTTAAAGTCTCCTACGTATGGTGATTAACTATTTGGACCTTCTAAGGCATTGGCAGCTTTTTAAATCTCAGCTGCTCTTTTAATTATATGGAGCTAATGAACACCTTTTTCAAACTCTTCAAAATAGATTTAAGTGAAGAGGTGGAAGGGCTATATATGGAAGTCATGCAAGATATAGAATAGAATATCTATGCAAACTTGTTTTATGAAACAATTGATAAAAGCAGAAATGAATGTGTGATATGAATGATTTTAATACCAGACAAGCATTTGTGTGGTGTAAAAAAGATCATGATACTAAACAACTTCGACCATGCAACCTTTTCAACCAATCATACAGAGCCAATTGGCACAACGCCCTCCAACAGCAGTGAAATAGGCAAAAGTCTTTATTTTTTTACTTGTACAAGATGATTTTTAATAAGGCCTTTGTATTTTTACCATCATTTTACCAGTGTTTACTATGACCGTGGTTCCAAGTTACCCTTTGGTTTTTATTGTTTTTTTGTTTTAGGATTCTTGGAGTTGCTGCATGCAGTATTTGACTCCTTTTTCTTTAGTGGATTTGTTCAAATGAAGTTTCTCAAGGCCATCCATTTGCTTTACCTTTGCTGGTAGTCACAGCAACCATGGATGCATCATATCTGGGGTGGAGGGAATGACAGTCCAAGGTACGTAGTCCCCTCAAGAGGCCAGTTCGTATGTTAGTATCTTGGAGATGCGAGCTTTCCTCCTAGCATTGCATATCTTTTAAGATGCTCTCCCCTCCGGGACAATTACAATTCATTCAGACAATATCTATGGTGTGATACACCAGCAGACAAGGGTGAATCGGGTATAATCCTGTTATTCATGAGACAGTGAAAGTGTGGCAGTGGGTGATCTCTTCCAGTCACTTTCTGATTGTAACGCACATACTGAGAAAAGGCAGTGTGCTTGCAGACAAACTAAGCAGGTCCATTCTGATGCCTCATGAGTGGTCTCTGTGTCAAAGTGCCAGAGAGAATTTTGTGTCAGTGGATGGAGCCATGCTGTGATCTCTTCACTACTACCACCCACAACAAGAAGTGCAGCAGGTTCTTCGCCCTGATCCCCCCGCTGGGGTAGTCACCCAGAGATGCTCTGTCACATTTGGCCCTCCAGCCTTTTCTATGCTTATCCCCCGACACTTCTAATCTCCTAATTCCTATTAAGCTTACCAGTTGAAGAGCAGAGTTATCCTCATTGCAACTTTTTCGCCTCATCAAATTTGTTTTCCCTTCCTGTGGCCCCATCTTCTATATCCACCCTGGATACTGGACCCCAATCCAGATCTCCTGTCTCTTCTGACATGGATAGCTCATTCAGACATAACAGGCCTCAAGTTAACCGCATGATTTCTATACTTCCAGTGGTGGCTAAACAGCCTGTGCTTTCTTCCCTGGTCTGACATATTATCTTGTCCTCTCAAAAGGTATCTACTAGGAAGATTTACAGAGATAATTGGAAGAAATGTTCTATTTGGCCCTCCAGAGAGATTTGGATCCTTTCTCCGCCCCAACCTCTGCAGTCCTTAATTTTTTAGCATCCCTCTTCAAGGAGGAGACTAGTTTCTCTACTATCAAAGCCAAGCTGGTTGCCATTTCTAATTTTCATTCCAGGGAAAATAATGCTTCCTTGGCTTCTTCTAAGTTATGCAAAACCTTTCTGAAAGGCACCTTTTTACTTAGCCCCCCCCCCCCCCCCCAGTCAAGGACTCTACTCCTCCATGGCATTTAACTGTCTTATTTCAAAGTTTGACTCAAAGTCCATTTGAACCTTCAGCCAACTCAGACCTAACATTTTTGTCCTAGAAAACCTTTTTCCTATTTTTCCTAGTTGCCATTACATCAGTTAAACAAATATCTGAACTCCAGGCCCTTTCTCGCAAGCCTCCATACTTGATCTTTCATAAGCATGGGGTGTCCTTGCGTACTAACCCATCCTTTTTTACCTAAGGTAGCTTCTGAGTCTAACATTAATCAGGTTAATCTCTTGTTTTTTTCCCAGAATTTTCCAGTCAAGGTGAAGACATACTGCATCTTTTGAATGTGCACAGGCAATTTCATTTTTACCTTTATTGAACCAAAGATTTCAGAAAGTCTGACCAGTTATTTTTCATTGGCATGGGTGCCAAGAAGTTAACCACTTCTGTTTTTAGGAGCCCAAAGTCAGCTTTGGAGAAATTTTTCAGGGTGGTCACCTTAGCAGGGGGTGTGGGTGAGAAGGATATTTCCATGGTGATCAGTTTGTCGTCAGATTTAACCAGGGAGGAGTTGACTATAGGTGTGGAGCAGCAGTCTCCCATGTTGGTGATAACCAGGTCGAGGATGTTGCTTCCTCTAGTGGGTGTCAGAATGAGCTGGTCCAAGGCACTGGAATTGATAAATTCCAGGAAACGTTGGTCCTGTACATTGGTACTAGAATAGTTTTCCCATTTGATAGAAGGGTAGTTAAAGTTGCCCAGTATGAGAGAATTGGGCTGAACCTTGACAGGTTCCAGGGTGCTTAGGAAGTCGGAGTGAGAGTCAAGGGACACTGTTGCAATTCTGTAGCAGGCTATGACTTGCATCGCCGTCTTGCCCAGTGTTAATTGTACCTGAAGTATTTCAGATGCATTATGCTGAACTACCAGTCTGGAGGTGTGTGTATCCTTTATGAATATGGGGACACCACCACCTTTGGAGCTTCCGGTCATATTCTGGGGGCGAAAGGTATGGAGTGAGTTGTAGCCTGGGAGTGCAGGGGTGCTTTCTGCCTCTTTAAACCAGGTCTCCATTAAAGCACAGATGTTGACATTCTCCTTTTTGAGGAGAGCTTCGAACAAGTGCATCTTTAGATTTAGACTTCTATCAGTGATCAGCATGATCCTCAGATTGCATTTGTTTGTAGAAGTTACGGTGGAATTTTGGTCTTTGGAACACTGCCTAAAAAAGGCACTATAGGGGGTAGCAAGACCCTTGGCCAGTAGCCGGAATCCCAGGGGTGACAAATGCAGGCCGTCTCTGGCAAAGCATCAAGGTCTGTCGATCATGTCATCCCAGGCAGACAGATACTGGATCCCCTTAGAATGACACCAGAAACTTAGCCAGTTGTTGAAGTCGGTTATTTTCTGCTTGTACTGTGGTATAATTCTGGGTGACAGTAGAATACTGCCCAGGGCTAGGGTCATACCTGCCTGGGTCACATAATCCAAGAGTTCCATCACATTAAGCTAGACATTTGAAGCAAGATGACCATTTTTTCTTTCCTCTGCACCTAGTAGTTTGAGTAAAAAAAAAAAAAAAAGAGAGAGATTAAATTGACATTGTTTGGTGGCTTGTTGACTGTATAACCTTCTGTTATGCTTCTAGTAACATGCCTTTGCCATTCAAGCCTAAAGCACACTCTGCAAGCTGTAGCAACTTTTATTACCTTTTTTTAAAAATTTATCTCTGGATGACACATGCTGCAGCATTACGGCCTTACTTGCACACCTTTGTTAAACACTCCCAAGTTGGTTATCATGCCTAGATAAATGTCAAACTTTGATGTTACCATCTTTAGGGACATTTTGTTAAGAAACTACCCTATCCTGTTCTGCTGGGAACTCTGTATAGACTAGTACCATGGTGCAGCCTACATCAACTTGTATGTAAAATTATGTATAATTGATGTTCTTCATTAGATCACTGTTGCAGCAGCTTAAGCTCTGTGGGACGTACTGTGAGAAGGAATGGACATCTGGCCATTTTCCAAAGCTTTGAGGAATCTTCCACACCCCTAACTGCTGTAGAGCTCATGGAGAACAGTATAAAGACAGGGTGCGTAAATTTAGGTACTTTCTTGTCATCAAAGAATGCTCAGTGCTTTGACTTTGAGACATGAATGTCAGCTAGAGCTTCGCAAAGTTGGGTAGGTTAGCACCCTTTAGGAAACGATTTGTGATTTTTTTCTGTGAAAAAAGTTTTTTCTGTCAGGATTTTTTTTTTTTTTTTTTTTTTTAACAACTGTCAGGGTGGTTGACAGGTTCCTGTTTTACTTACTATTCAAGGGGAAAACTGCAAGTCTAATGCTCCACTAACCTCTTGTCATTCACCTTTTTCAGTACAGTGATGGACCAGTGCCACTACTTCTCAGATGTTACCTCTGCAGTCCATAAGAACGAGAAGTTGTTCAGGAGGCTTTGGTCTTGACTCTGGCTACCTCTTTGCCTCAGCCATTGATGAGCGATTCTGCCTTGAGTTGCTCACTGAGGGCCAGGCATGTCTTCTGCAGCTGTTCGGTTGTCCTCTCCAGGCAAGGGAGAACCACTCTTGCAAGCTTTGGAGAAGGGAGCAGAGGTTCTGCCTTTGTGGATGCACTCTTAGGAGCTTGATTCCCTGGGAAAGGACTGTACTTGAGGTTTGTCTTTTGTTTGGGACTCCCAAGGAAAGGAAGCATAAACTTAGTCATTTTTCTTTCTCTTCTGTATCCCCTTCAGCTAACACAGACAGAGAAGTAAACCATTCAATATGTAGTCTAGTAAACTTCACATACCAACAGAAGATGCCTAACAAATCTAAAAATGTTTTCTCATGTCACACACCTGAATCATGTGACTCGACTTTTGCCTGCATCCTCATAGTAAAGCCTAAACTACAGCAGTGCACACCATATCTTCATGCATCAGAAAAATCTCTGCAGTTTTTTTTTTTTTTTTTTTAAATAAGAGTGAAAGAGCCTAACATTTTAGAATTCTGACATTTACTGTCTTTTTTTTTTTCTCCTTACTTTTGGTTTCATGCTGTTTAGATTCAGGCTTGAAATCTTTACCATAGCTGAAACAGTGTCTCCAATACCACCCACTCAATAAGAACACTGAAAGAAGAATAAACTTAGTTTCCTGCACTGGTTTTCAAACAAAACTGTACATGAACCTTTTAATAAGCCCTACAGATGCACACAAGTATAAAAAAAATATTGCTGAATACATTTTTGTACAAATCAAGTTCTGTATAAACAATTTGTAAATATGTATTTAAATTTCTTGCATTAATACAGATGTGAGCAAAATGTCAGCAGCAGAGAAGTGCCTATTGATGAAGTACACTTTTTCCTTAGTTTGTAATGTAAGCTGTTAACTTTGCATCATCAGTATTAGAGTTTTAATTTTGTATTATGTCTGTCTTTTGACTTTGACAAGTGTTCATAAAAATTAGTTCATTCTTTATTTTTTCATTACAAACTGTGTGTTGCACTTCTCTTATCCTTGCAAATTATGAATTTGATGTGGTGTCAGAAGTAGTGTAGACCAAATCTGAGTGATGTATACCTGTTAAATTCTTGTGGATCTTTTCAGCAAATCTCTCTAACCAGCTAGTTAAACTTCTGTGGCATCTAGGTTTATATTACGGATTTCATAGTAAAGCAGTGTGTACAAACAGTTCACTGACCTGCATTTTCCAAGATAATTATCTAATTATGTGTATTTTTATAGGAAGCAATGAAGGGACCAAATATATTCATAATCCTCAAGGCCTGTTTGCACTTCCCTTTGGAAGAACAGCGAAACCAGCACACATTGCAAAAGTAAAAATGAAATTTCGCTTTTTGGGCAAGTTACTGGCTAAGGCCATCATGGATTTTAGACTGGTAAGAAGTTAATGCTCCTATGTGCATTCCTTGTCTTCTGGTGTCCTTCATACTGATACTTTAAATGAGACTTTGCTTCAGACAGCCATTCCTGTTTTGTTGTAAGTTAAGTAAATGAAGATCACTTTTGCTTCTGTATAGTAGATGAAATAAAATATGCACTTCTAGTAGTATGGTTGATGTGCACTTTCCACAGTCTTCATTTTATTTTAATAGTTAGCCATCGTTTCTTCAAGATAAGGTGTTTCAGTGCACTTGGCTTGTAGACTTTTTGACTGGTTGTCAGGAGTCTGGTCACTTCCATTGCAATTTGTGTGTGTTGTAGTCCATAAAGTGCATACCGCTACACTTTGTAAGTTGTTTTGGTTATGATGAGACTTTATCAGCCCTAAGATTTTTTAATGTTGCAGTTACTTTTCTTTTCTGATAAAGTTGTAGCTAAAGATTTCCTGCACCAAGTCAAAGCATGTTTCTAGCTGTTTGGCTTGTGTATTTCATTTTTTCCTTCACTTTTTACTGGGAAGCTGTCTTGGCCATATCTTCTGTTTGGTCAACTCAAAACCTGAATGCAATGCCACAGGGTGGTTAAAGGGTGGACTTGGCATGATGTGTGCAGCAGCAGTTTTAGCCACTTAACTGTCAGCCACAGTGGAAGCACTAGTCTGAACTTGTAGTGGCTGCTTCATGCTGTGTTGTTTCAGGAAGGCTGCAGCATTCCATGCGTACTAAGAAATGCATTTTCCCACACTGAGAAAGAGGAGGTAAAGAAATCCCACCACATGTTACACTTGAGTAAAACACGGATTTTATGTCCTTTACATTCCTTGGTCACTGAGTATTTGGTCCTTCCCCTAATTGATGCATACGCTTTTAGACATAAGTCCTTTTTTGAATCTTATGTATGGAAATGTAGATGGCAATGGTTATCAAAAAATCTTTTTTAATAGAAAGTTGTTTGCCTTTTGACTGCATTATCTTGTAGAAATGCCCACTTACTAGGTTTCTGTTAATTATAGCCTACTTGTAGCAATAATGCATAGTCTTTTTGTTTCCACATATGCTTGTAACATTGGCGTTATGGTTGTCATTTGTTGTCTAAGTTTTGGTCACCATAGTTCTTCAGAAACTTTTTAGTAATCTTTAATGCAATGTCATTTGGCAGATTTTCATTCTTTGACTATCCTAGCAAGTGGCATTTTTGACAAAGTTAGTGCCAACTATTTAATGTCAGGATTGACACTGACTAAATAAATTCCTGAACATGGCAAACAGACATCCACCTTTCTTAATTACTTCTGACCATCACATTTTGAATTTCACTAGGAAAACAGAGTTCATTATGGTAATCCAATGACGTTCTTCGTGTTTCACTGTTGCAGTCATCACACTTGGGTTGTCCTGCCAGGGGTAGCCCTCAGTCGGCCCAAATACCAGAGGCTTAGTATTTCTGCGTCGGTTGCTGTCGCTTCAGGACTAACGTCAGGTCGACTGTGGTATAAAAACAGGCAGCTGAACGCCATTACATCAGTCTTTCTTGCCGAGGAGCCCGAAGCAGAAGCAGTTCACACGAGTGCAGGTCAGCCGATACCTGAGTTTTTGTTTCTGAAATTGAATCTTCTTGAAGTCTTCTAAAGCGAAGTACCCCATTGGGGATCCTTTTTTCTTGCTCTAACCGATGTCAGAAAAAGTTAACAATTGTCTCGCCTGTGGAAAGCAAATACCACACTGAGATTTCCATTCTTACTGCGTCACCTGTTTAGGCCCAGACCACGACGTACCTCGCTGTCAGTTTTGTGCTTTGTTCAATGCCCGAACTATTCATCGTCGAGTCCTTATTATAGCTAAATACTTTCGTTCTCTATCTCCGTATTCCGAAATGGCTTTGGTAAGCCATCTGACTACCGATCTTCCAAAAAATGTAAGGATAAAGACAGAGACAGACGCACAGGTCCAAAACTGCCGACAACGCTTCTGTTAAGCTAGTCACCAGTTCACTGGTACTCAGTGAGGCGCTTTTGCAGCCCCTGATGCCTGCTTCGATGGATTCGCAGGCCACTACCGAGACCTGTTCGGAGTCCGGTGTGCTACGAGACTCTTCCTTGACTACGGAACCTGCACATGTCTCTACCTAGGATTGGTCCGGAGCCGCTGTGCAGGCACCGGATTTTGAGGAAGTTCTTCGCACTACCGATATTCGACACAAACTGATAACTTCTTTCGCATCTTCAGTTCTTTCCAAAACTACAGAGTTTCTAAGGCCAAGAGTATGAGCTACGCCTAAAAAAACTGATGACCCAAACTCAAGCGCCTGCTTCCTTGCCACATTCACAGATGCTTAAAATGGCAGAAGACCTGATCATGTTGATTAGGGGAAGCCAGCCTTCCCCTGCTAAAAGAAAGGATAGACTTGTCCCCAGCAACTTTATCTGACCAAGAGTCCGACGACTCTTAGGTTTCTGATGAAGACATGCCCTTATCTGCCTATGAGGATTCAGATGCAGAGGAAATCCAGTCCTTCTGCCTCCCCTCCAGAAGATTTTTCTTTTGGTGAAGCCCTACATACTTTGGGAGAGCATTTCCATTAGGAATGCCAGGATTATCCACAGTCCAAAAAGAGACTCAGGGAATTTTTAGAGTTACCACAGCACAGACCCCCTTAGCCATCCCTCCTGTTCTGGATGTTGTGGATGATGTCTTTATGGAGTCCAGTCTAACGCCTGATACTTTACCCCCTGCTCCCAGGAAACGTGACGGGTACTACAGAGTATTTGACTCACACAAATTTCTTTTCAAAAATCCTACTGCTGACCCAGAGGTCATCGCCCAAGGACCTAAAGGAATAAAAGTAACTACAGCTAAGAATCCAATCCCCTCGGATGGGGATTCCCGAGCTTTAGTCAGATGGGGTAAAAAAAGTATACACCTCTGCAATTCTTGCCATTACAGCATTAAATTGTCAGTTCCACATGTGAATTACCAGCAGCATACTATGGAACTTATTAAGCAAAAATTATCTACCTTCCCTGATTGTGCAGAAAATAAAGAATTACAGGAGCTTATGCACTCTGCAAGCCAAGTCAGCAAGCATACCCTGCAGCGTGGGTTTGACACCCTAGAAAAATCCTGCAAGGTAGCAGTCATAGGTTAGACCATGGCAAATCAAAATTATTGGACGCACCTCTGAACAATGATAATCTGTTTGGCACTAAAGCAGAAGAGGTTTTAAAAAGATGGAAGAAAAAGCTAAGTCTATGCAGACAGTCAAAGATTTTTTGTAGGTGCAGCCTCCAAGATTCAGTAGGCATTGCCCCTCAAAACATTGGTCCTTTCGAGCCCCATCAAGGCCACCTCAAACTAGACCTAGGGGAAACAGACCCCCCCCCAGACTACAGTCTCAGGGTATGCAGAGATCTAAGCAATGGAGTACCTCCACTTCTAAAACAGGGAGTGCTAAGCAACCCCCTTATGGAAATAATTCACAATGACTTCTCAACTCCTCACCTCTGCCCAATTGCTCGTGGCCCTAGGAGGAAAACCTGCCCTCCATGCAAAAAACTGGACCCACATCACCAACAATCGATGGGTTCTCAACATAGTATCCCAGGGGTACAGATTTTATTTCCACATGCTGCCAATTCCAAAAGGGTTCCCAGACCTTCCTCCAAACCAGTGGGCAGAGGCACAAAACCAAATTCAGTCCCTGCTGTCCATAAGGGCAATTCAGCCTGTTCCTGCAGAACAGATAGGCCAAGGTTTTTATTCCAGACTTTTCCTGGTATCGAGAAAAGAAGGCATCTGGTGCCCATTCTTAGCTCCAGCCATTCTAAACACCTTCCTGGTGGTACCAAAATGCTTACCCTACAGCAGCTTCTCCCTATGCTATCCAAAGATGCCTGGTTAGCCACCCTAGACCTAAAGGAGGCCTATCTGCACATCCCATTCAGGGACTCCTGCAGGAAATATCTACGTTTCAGGGCAGGATCTGTCCATTATCAGTTTTCTGCACTTCCCTTTGAATTATCCGCTGCTCCCAGAGTTTTGATAAAAAGTCTGGCTCCAGCCATTGCCTATTGCAGACAGAAATATTCAGATTTACCCCTACTTGGACGATTGCCTGATTCAGGCAGACAGGAAAAGCTGTTGCAGCACCTGACATTTGTAAAGGACCTTCTAACCTCCCTGGGGTACACTGTCAATGAAAAGAAATCCAAACTAGTCCCCAGTCAAAAAATTGTATTCCTTGGAGCAAGCTTCTTAGACACAGCATCCCAGATGGCATCCCTTACTCCAGAAAAACAAGCCTGTTTGACAGGCTACTTCTCTCAAATGGCCACCAGAACCCAGTTATCCGCAAGGAAAATCCTGCAAGCTGTAAGGTTCACGGCCTCCTGCATTTTACTAATTCCATATGCCAAACTGCATATGAGGAAACTTCAGTAGTACTTAAAAATTCTTTGGTGCCAACATTCTCAGGACCTGGAAACTATCATACCTATGATACCTTGTCTAAGGAAAGAGTTCCTTTGGTGGGCAGCAGCATGCAACCACAACAAGGGGCTTCCCTTTACTCAACCCCACGCTGCCCAGACCCTAACCACAGATGCAGCAGGCTATCTCTGGGGTGCACATCTGGACGGCAGGTGCATTCAGGGCCACTGGAGCCCAAATCAAATTCATCTGCACATCAGCCAAAAAGAGATGCTAGCTGTTCAGCATGCTCTGATAGCTTTCAGATCCATACTCTCTCCAGGGCCCCTACTAATCAAAACCGACACTACAGTGAATGTGGTACATCAACAAGCAGGGGGTAACCCACTCTGCAGGCTAGCCATGACCTTTTGGAACATGGCCTCAGCCATGCATATTCACCTGCAAGCTCAATTCCTGCCAGGTAAGCAAAACTTTCTGGCAGACAACTTGAGCAGAAATCTCCTAGACCCACACAAGTGGCAATTAAACCACAGCACCTTCAGCCTTGTGACCCAGAAATGGGGTGCCCCGAAGGTGGACCCATTTGCCTCCCCCTACAACGACCAACTCAGCAAATTTTGCACCAGGGAACCTCAAAGCAAGGCCTGGAAAGTGGATGCCCTATCCCTCCAGTGGGCAAACCTCTCAATGTGTGCATTTCCCCCTCTACCTCTTCATACAAGAGTATTACTGAAGGTAAGGTAAGAAAGACCAAGGGCAATCCTGATTGCCCCAGACTGGCCACGCCATCACTGGTACCCACTTTTGCGCAGTCTGTCACCGTTGCCTCCATGGCACCTCCCTCAGATCCCAACTGTCCTGACTCAGCAGGAGGGACAGTTCTTGTATCCGCAATTGCAGACCCAGAACCTTGCAGTCTGGCTTATTCCTTGACTTCTCCTCCAGTGGCCAGCCTAAGCAAGCAGGTACTGGATGTCATACATGAAGCCAGATGGACTGAGTACTAGAAAATCCTATGCTGACAAGTGGAAAAGGTATTGTTCCTGGACCCAGACTAAAGGAGCGGATCCAGCTCAGCCCTCCTTACCTCTCATCCTGAATTACCTAGCAGACCGACTCCACAGGGGCCTATCCTTCTCTTCCATTAAGATCCATGCCTCTGCCACCTGTCTTCTCACACCCTCTCATCAGGCAGTCCCTGAGTTGGGCTAAAAACTTAATGCCACCAAGAAGAGCCCCTACCCCTGCTTGGGACCTTAACTTTGTGTTGGAAAAGCTCACACTACCCCCTCCCCCTTTGAGCCTGCAGCGTCAGCAGAGTTAAAATTCCTCTCTTGGAAAACAGCCTTGCTTCTGCCCATCACTTCAGCTAGAAGAGTGTCTGAGCTACAAGCACTTATGGCTGTGGAACCCTTCATTTTTCATACTGACAGGGTCTCCCTCAGGACTAACCCAACTTTCATGCCTAAAGTGGTGTCCAGTGTGGCTCTCAACCAATCTATCCATTTGCCCACCTTTTTTTCCTAATCCCCAAAATAAGGGGGAAAGGATCCTGCACTCTTTTTAGATGTGCACAGACAGCTCAGATTCTACCTTGATAGGACTAAGCCCTTTAGGAAATCTGACCAGTTAAAAGTCAGCTTTGCACCAGGGCAGAGGGCAAGGCCGTATCAAAACAAACCATCTCCAAATGGATAGCACACTGTATCCATTTGTGTTACAAACACCATGGGAAACCACCCCCTCTGGGGGTCAGAACACATTTCACTAGGGCAACTTTAACCTCTACAGCCTTTGTCAGAGGAGTCCCTACCAGGGACATTCTGGAAGCTGCAACTTGGAGTTCTGTTCATACCTTCACCAAGCATTACCACCTGCCTATCTTTTCTAAATCAAGGGCGGGCTTTGCAGCCGCAGTCCTGCAGGGCATACTAGCCAACCCCACCTCTTCTTGACTGCCTCCACCCATTCTTCAGCTTTGGGAATCAACCCAAGTGTGATGACTGCAACAGTGAAACACGAAGAACATAGTACAGTTGTGTACACTTACCATAAATGTAGATGTTCGAGTGTATTCACTGTTGCAGTCCCACCCTCCAGCCCCCTTGTATCTCTCTCTCTCTTCCTCACAGGGCTATTGGTATTTACTTTTTACTGGTGGGGTTTTTTTCCACCATAACTTAGCTCCCTGTTTGGGGGCTCCTGACATTTGGGGCAAGAAAAACTGATGTAATGGTGTTGGCTGCCTGATGTTCGTCGTGTTTCACTGTTGCAGTCATTACATATGGGTAATCTGCTGGCAGGTTGCCCTCAGTCAGCCTGAATATCAAAGTCTTGGGTCCTGCATCGGTTGCTGTCTCCTCTTCCATGATGTCAGGTCGTCAGGGGTATAAAACATGCAGCCAACGCAATTTTCTTCAGTCTTTCTTGCCGCGCGGTGCCCGAAGCAGAAGCAGTTCGCAAGTGCTGGTCGGCTGACTCCTGAAATTTTCGCATTCGAGTTTCAGAACCGAAGTCTTCAATTAAAGCTAAGTACCCCGTTGGAGAAACTTTTTCTTGCTCCTTACCGATGTCAGTAAAAGTTAATAATTGCATTACTTGTGGGAAGCAAATACCTCATAAGGATTTTCATTTGTACTGTATTCCTTGCTTAGGCCCAGATCATAACTTGCCTTGCTGTCGGTTTTGTGCTAGATTTAACCAATGCACTATTAAGCGTTGGTATATCTTTGCTTCAAAATATTTTGGATCCAGATTTAATTACCCTGAAATGTTGTCGGATAGCAATCCGACTACCGGAGTTCACAAAAAATGCAAAGAAAAGGACAGAGACAGACCGTTGAGGTCCAAAACCGATGACAAAGCTTCTCCTAAGCCAGTCGCCGGTACTCAATGAGGTGCTTTCGCAGCCTCTGATACCCACTACTTTTGAGTCACAGGCCTCTACCGAGACCCATGCGGAGTCTGGTGTGCTGCGAGATTCTCAGAGTATTGAACCCTCGGTGTCTCTCCCTTTGATGGGTCCAGAGCCACTGAGCAGGCACTGGCTTCTGAGGGTGTTTTCAGGCCTCAGCATTTCTATATAAAACTGACGCCAGCCTCAAAAATAAAAACAACTTCTAAGTCTAAAAAAATGACCCATGAGCCATTGGCTCAGGCTCCTATGCCTAAAAGACAGATGATCAAAATGGCTGAAGACTTAATTACCTTGATCAGGGGTTCCCAACCCCCCCACACACCGCTTAGAGGCCGAGGCAAGACACTGATTATGAATCTTCAGATCAGGTTTCTATTTCTTCTGATCAGGAATTTTCTATACCACCCTATGAGGATTCAGATGCTGAAGAATCCATTCCATCTGCATCTCCTCCTGAGGATTATTCTTTTGGAGAAACCTTGCATACTCTAAGGGAACATTTTTATTGGGAGAGTCAGGATTTCTCCGAATCAAAAAAGAGGCTTAGGGATTTCCTTCTTCTTCAGCATAGGCCTTTGGCTATACCTCCTGTATTAGACATTGTTGATGTGTTTGCGGAATCAAGCATGGCTCCTGATTCCCTACCTCCAGCTACTAGTAAGCCAGGCAGATATTACAGGGTTCCTGACTCCCACAAATTTTTATTCAAAAATCCTGCTGCTGACCCTGAAACTATCTCACAGGGTCCCAAAGGTGTAAAGGCCTCAACAGCCAAGAATCCTACCCCCTCTGATAGAGATTCCAGGGTGCTGGATAGATGGGGAAAGAAGGTTTATACGTCTGCAACCTTGGCAATTAGGGCTTTAAACTGCCAGTTTCATATGCTTAAATATCAACAGCATGTTATGGGCTTATTGAAACAGAAAATGAAGTTGATTTCTGATTGTGTGGAAAATAAAGAATTACAGGAATTATTGCATGCAGCAGATCAAGTTATAAAGCATACTTTGCAATGTGGTTTTGATTCCTTGGAGGCCTCTTGCAGGGCCACAGTTACTGGATCTCTGATTAGAAGGCATGCCTGGCTTCCCAAGGAGCAAAATCTGCCCGATCATGTTAAAGCTAAATTGTTGGATGCACCTTTACAGCATGATACTGGTAATAAGGCAGAAGAGGTTTTAAAGAAAATGGAAGACAAAGCTAAATCTATGCAAACTGTAAAAGATTTCTTACAAGTGCAGCCACCCAGATTCAGTAGACACTGGCCTACTAAAAATTGGTCCTTTCCTGTGTCCAACAAAGCCTCACAAGGCAAATCCAAGCACTCAAAAGGCTCCTAGATACCGATCGCAGGGTTCTTACAGGTCAAAGAAATGGGGTGCCCGTACCTCCAAATCTGGAGGAAACAAAGCACAACCCTACAGTAAGCAGTCTTAATGACTTCACTCTACCATCACCAAGCACTTATCTGTTGGGAGCCCCCTTGGGGGGAAAATTAGCACTTCTTGGTCAAAATTGGCAGTTAATAACCCAGGACAAGTGGGTATTAAACATAGTATCCCAGGGGTACAGTTTTCATTTCCATACTTTGCCAATTCCAAACGGTTGGCCAGATCTGCCACAAAATCAGTGGGCAGAGGCTCAGAAACAAGTTACGTCCCTCATGGATATGGGGGCTGTTCAATCAGTACCAGAACAGGAAAAAGGACAAGGTTTTTATTCAAGACTGTTCCTGGTACCCAGAAAAGACAATGCCTGGCGTCCAGTACTGGACGTATCGATTTTGAACACATTCTTGGACATTCTAAAATTCAAAATGCTGACTTTTACAGCAGCTACTGCCCATGCTGGGCAAAAACGCTTGGTTAGTGTCTCGACTTGAGGCATATCTGCATATCCCAATAAGGGAATCGTGATGAAGATACCTCCGCTTCAAGGCAGGTTTTATGCATTACCAATTCTCTGCACTGCATTTTGGCTTGTCTACTGCGCCCAGGATCTTTACAAAGTGCCTGGCCACCAGTAATTGCATTTTGCAGACAACCATACAAATCTATCCTTACTTGGACGACTGTCTCATTCAAGCAGAAAACAAGGACATTCTTCTACAACATCTGGCGTTTGTAAAAAGGCTTCTAGCATGCCTAGGGTACACAATAAACGAAAAGAAATCACAACTGGTACCCTCTCAAATAATTACATTCCTGGGTGCAAGCTTGAATACAACTGCTCAGATGGCTTACCTTACGCCAGACAAAACAAATGCAATTGACAACATACTTAAGACAAATGGCAACAAAAACCCAGTTATCTGCAAGACAGATTCTGCAGGCTTTGGGGTTCATGGCATCCTGCATTCTACTTATTCCATATGCGAGACTGCATATGAGGAAACTTCAATGGTATCCAAAAAGCTTAGAGTCAGCATTGTCACAGCCTGGAAACAATGATTCCTCTCATTCCCTGCCTGCAACAGGAGTTTTTATGGTGGGCAGGGACATGTCACCAAAACAAGGGACTGTCATTTACTCTACCCCCTGCCACCCAAACCCTAACTACAGACGCATCAGACTATGCTCGGGGGGCCTACCTGGCAGGGAGATGCATTCAGGGCAAATGGAGCCCAAACCAAATGCATCTACATATCAACCAGAAAGAAATGCTAGCTGTTCAGAATGCACTGACAGCCTTCAAGGACTTATTTCATCCAGGACAACTACTGATAAAGATGGACAACACCACAGTTGTGGTACATAAATAAGCAGGGGGTTACCCATTCCTACCCCCTTTGCAGACTAGCCATGGCCTTGTGGAACACAGCTTTGACTTACCAAATACATCTTCAAGCTCAGTTCCTGCCAGGAAAGCAAAATACTCTGGCAGACGACCTAAGCAGAAATCTTATGGACCTGCACGAATGGAAACTGGATCCACAAATCTTCAGCATGTTAACACAGAAATGGGGAAGCCCAGACATAGATCTATTTGCCTCTCCCCAAAATTATCAGTTGGACAAATTCTGCACAAGAACTCATCACAAAAAAGCATGGAAAGTGGATGCTGTATCCTTCAGCTGGAAAAACCTATCAGTCTATGCCTTTCCCACTCTGCCTCTACTCTCCAAGGTCTTACTAAAATTCAGACAGGAAAAAACAAAAATGATTTTAATTGCTCTGGACTGGCCTCGCCAATACTGGTACCTGCTTCTAAGGAATATGTCACACCTTCCTCTGTGGTACTTGCCTCAAACACCTCACCTGTTGTCTCAGCAGAACTATCAAATTCTGCACACACCGCTCTAAACTCTGAATCATGCAGCATGGCTAGTCAACTAATTTTACCAACCACATCTCTCAGTAAACCTGTGATGGATGTCATTTTGGAAGCCAGAAGGCCTAGTACTAGAAAATCTTATGCTGATAAGTGGAAGAGATTCTGTGCTTGGAACCAAGCACAAGGAATAGACACAGCAAAGCCCAATATTCCTCAGATTTTACAATACTTAACTGAGATGCTTGACAAGGGCCTATCTTTTTCTTCACTAAAAATCCATGCCTCTGCCATATCGGCTCATTACAACACATAGCCTCCTCTCTTTTCTCATCCACTGCTAAAACAGTACCTCAGAGGGACCAAAAATTTAAGGCCTCCCAGGAGAGCACCAACTCCTGTATGGGACCTCAATTTTGTGCTGGAAAAACTCACCCTGCCTCCTTTTGAACCAGCAGCTACTGCGGATATAAAATGTCTTTTTGGAAGACTGCTTTTCTTTTGGCAGTCACTTCAGCTAGAAGGGTTTCAGAACTACAGGCTCTCATGACAGTGGAGCCTTTCATTATTTTTTTACCCTGACAGGGTGGCCCTCAGAACCATTCATTCTTTTATGCCTAAGGTGATGTCTAGTGTGGCACTTAACCAGACCATTCACCTGCCAACGTTTTTCCCAAATCCACAGAACAAGCAGGAGCAGATTCTGCATTCATTGGATGTACAGAGACGACTAAGATTCTACTTAAACAGGACAAAATCTCTAAGAAAGTCTGAGCAACTACTGGTAGTATCTGCTGCAGGATCAGAGGGGAAGGCTATATCAAAGCAGACTAAATGGATAAGCCATTGCATTTGTTTCTGCTACTTGCACCATGGCAAACCTGTGCCCAAGGGGATCAAGTCCCATTCCACCAGGGCTGCCTCTACTTCAGCAGCTTTTCTCAGAGGGGTCCCTACCAGAGACATTCTTATAGCTGCTACTTGGAGCTCAGTTCATACGTTCACAAAGTATTATCATTTACCTCCCTTCTCTAAATCCAGGGCAGGCTTTGCCACTGCAGTCCTGCAGGGCCTTATAGCTGCTCCTAATGCCGTTTAGTTCCATCCTCCCATGCATAGCTTTGGGATTCTACCCAAATGTAATGCAACAGTGAAGCACGAAGAACATAGTACAGTTGTGTACACTTAAAAATGTAGATGTTCAAGTGTATTCACTGTTGCAGTCCGGATTACCCACCCGCCAGCCCCCTTTCTATACCTGTTTTTTCCTTCACTATACTCAAAAGCCTTTGTGGTGTATTTGCTTTTAGTTGAAGGTAAATTTTATGTTTCTAAAGTGCATTTATATATTTATAGTTTATAGATATATATATATATATATATATATATATATATATATATATATATATATATATATATACACATTTTTTTTTTGCTCCCCATTTGGGGGGCACCTGACATCTGGGGCAAGAAAAACTGATTAAAATGGCGTCGGCTGCATGTTTTATACCCCTGACAACTTGACATCATGGAAGAGGAGACAGCAACCGATGTAGGACCCAAGACTTTGTTATTCTGGCCAACTGAGGGCAACCTGCCTGCAGATTACCCAAATGTAATGACTGCAACAGTGAATACACTCGAACATCTACATTTATGGTAAGTGTACACAACTGTACTTTTTGAGGCCACTTTACCAGCAAGCCATGCCAGCACTCCTGAAAGGTTTCCAGACTGCTGCAGTCTGGAGGCAGTCAGGGGTGCTTGTCTCTACACTCCACAGGCTGTGCAGCCATCACCCAAGATACATGGGTGCAGAGAAGCATAACCAGAGTTTACATAATTCTCTTTCTTTCCCTAACCCCTAACTCAAAAAGACTTTCCAACATCCTACCCCTGCAAAGGAAGGCAGCAGCCCAAGAAGTCAGAAGTCTGCTAGGCAAGCGAGTCATCCAGAAGGTCCCAACAGACTAGCAAGGATAAGGTGTTTCATAGAATGTCTGTGATATCAATCCCATCTTGGATCTTCTCACTCATCTGGTCAGGATAAAACAGATCAACATTTGTGGGTTCAGTTCAAGCAGCTATATTGCACACGAACATATCAGTAATGAGGCTCTGTAACTTAAACTTATAAACACACAAGACAGGCGCCCAAGAGAAGTAAGTCCAAACACCGAGAAATCCGTAACAATATAAATGAGTTGTAGCAGCTAACAGCTTTTCCAAAAGGATACGAGCTGTTATTGAAGACCAATGATAAAATCCAAAAAGAAGAAAGCGTAAAAAAAGGGATTTTTTACGCTTTCTTCTTTTTGGATTTTATCATTGGTCTTCAATAACAGCTCGTATCCTTTTGGAAAAGCTGTTAGCTGCTACAACTCATTTATATTGTTACGGATTTCTCGGTGTTTGGACTTACTTCTCTTGGGCGCCTGTCTTGTGTGTTTTTTGCTGGTCTAAACTTATAAACAGACCAACTACCACACTCATACATGTTAATACTCTGGCTGTTCTATCAAAATGGCAGTGCTGCCTGCACGTGCTCACTGTTTATATGCACGTGCTACATCTGAAAATGCTTCTTAAAGGTACATGCACACGCTCTGATCTACATCCTCCCTATTTGAGAAATGATTCATATATAAAATTACAGTATTGAATGGCATGCAATTTACAGAAATGATCTTTTGATATGCAGTTATACAGAACTAATTATTTGACAGTCATACAAAATTAGACGCACAAAACAATCATGCCCCGGTTGCTGTGTATTTTACATTAGGTCTAGAAGTACGACCTGATCGTGTAACATAAAAGTCAGTATTGGATCTAGCAACAGGGACAGTCTTCAAGGAATGTTCAACTTTGGGAACAACTGGGACATCATCAGGAATGGGAATGGATACTGCAAAATGTTCTTCAGTATGAACATTTTCAGGGTTGCTCTGAGATCTAGAGTCTGTATCACAGGTACGATGCTGCGATATTGTTTCTGATACAGTAAGATGTCTGCGGTTTCTCCTGTATTCTATACCCTCAGATTTCACGAAGTAGGATCTCAGCTCGGCACATACACCTCTCACTTGACCAATTCGATCAAAGCCTTTTGCCGTTTGCATCCTCACTCTCTGTCCTCCTTTTAACAGACGAAGAAATCCTCTCCTTTTGTCATAGCTGGACTTCTGGGAAGAACGCTTCTTAAAAAGTTGGGCTTTGATTGCTCTGTTGTTTTTAGCATTAGGCACCAACAAACTAGAACTGATGGGCAAGGCTGTTCTGGTTTGCCTAGATAAAAGTCTCCGAGCAGGTGAGCCAAGTAGGTTGTCATGGGGTATATTTCTGAGACTGAGTAAATTCAAGAAGATATTGGTATTGTCATGCTTTGACCTTTATGGTAATTGCTTTGCACTCTACTGCACGTTCAGTAAGGCCGTTTGACTGTGGGTATTCAGGACTACTAATAACATGGATATTCAGGACTACTAATGACATGGCTAAAGTCTCACTCTTTTGCAAATTTCTGAAACAATTCACTGGTAAACTGTGAACCGTTGTCAGAAATAATTATGGATGACTGTGGACTGAGAAATGAAATTTCATCTTAGTAATAAGAGCACTGGATGTTAGGTTAGGTAGCAAAACGATCTCGTACAACTTTGAATAAGAGTCTACCAACACTAAGTAAATGCTGATTGTTCTACTCAAATATGTCAGTGACTACTGTTGACCCAAGGTAGTTCACTAATTTTGCTTAGCCGAAGTGGCTCTTTTTTGCAAATGTGACTTAGTACTGTTGCAGATTGAACAAGAAGAAAGCACTTTATCAATGTCTTTCGAAAGAGAAGGCCAAAATACTAGTCCTCTTGCCCTTCTTTTGGTTTAATCAGAACCTGGATGGCCACTATGCAAAATCTGGATATATTCATGTTGTAAGAAAGTAGTAACAACAACTTTTGGACCTTTGAAAACTATACCATCTTGCGTCAGCATCTCATATCTGTATAGAAAATAAGGTTATACTTCTGGCAGTACACAGGATTGCTTTGACAGCCATCCTACATTGATGAATTGGTGGAGCTTTTGCAAAATTGGATCAGTCTTTGTATGATCTCTCTTAGCTCATCAAGTCTCATGGTAGAAAACTTATGCACTTCCATGACATCAAAGTCAAAATTCTTTGCATCAAGCTGTTCCGTGGTTTTTCTGGGCAATCTGGCTAAGGTATCAGCCAGATAAAGAAGTTTGCTTTTTGTGTAGACCATATTGAAATTATACTTTTGCAATTTTAGCATCATTCTTTGTAGTCTTGCCTGGAGCTGAATGCATAGACTTCTTTAAAATAGTGACTAGATGTTGATGGTCTGTTTCTATCTAGATAGTTCATCCATAAATTTAATCATGGAACTTCGAACATGCAAACGCAATTGCCAAAAGTTCCTTCTCAATTTGTGCATACTGCATCTCAGTTTGGGTAAGTGTTCTAGATACATAGGCAACAGGTCTGCCCTCTTGAAGAATAACTGCACCAAAACTGAACTTTGAAGCATCACAGGAAAGAACTACTGGTTTGTGGACATCATCATAGTGTCTTAATGTGGGTGGGTTGGCAATTTGCTGTTTGAGGTTATCAAATGCTCTCTTGTGGTGTTCTAACCATGACCAGGCAACATTTTTGCCTGTCAGCTATCTTAAAGGCACTGATAACTCACTAAAGTAAGGGATAAATTTGCCCAAATAGTTAACCATACCAAGAAAACACTGTAGAGCTTGGACATTGTCTGGAGCTGGCATCTCAAGAATGGCTGCTTGCTTAGAAGGATCTGGTCGTAAGCCTGTACTGGTAAATAAATGACCTACTTAAGTAACTTCTGGTAGTCTGAATGTACATTTCAGAGAATTGAACTTTAAATTCACTTCATGCACTCTGACCAGAACTTTCCCCGAGATTTCTGAGATACTCGTCTTCACCATTATCTCCAACCAATAAATTATCAACTACTATTGCACACAGGTAGCCTGAAAAAATTTGCTCCATTGCACATTGAAAGACTTCACTGGCAGAATTTATTCCAAAAGGTATTCTGAGGAATCTGTATCTACCAAATGGGGTACTGAACGTAATCAGTAGTGAAGATTTGCGATCAACCATTACTTGCCAAAATGACCTCTTTGCATCTAAGACAGAAAAAAAACAGTGGCATTTGGCATGAGAGTGGCAGTCTTCTCGATTGTATGCATAGGATGATGAGGTCTTTTTAATACCTTGTTCAAGTGTCTTGGGTGAGTGCATATTCTGATTTCATCTGAATTTTTCTTATGAGCAGCTACCATGGAAGATATCCACTTATTTGGTTCTGCGATTGGACAAGTCACACCTTGCACCATTTTGTCTAACTGGACCTTGACTTTGTCCTGCATAGCTATTGGAACTCTCCTTGCTGGTCTGACCTCTGGGTCTACTTTCATGAAGTACACAACTAGAAGTTTGCCTAGCTTGTCGTTAAAAACATCAGCGTACTCTGAGAAAATAGCATCAGTAAAGCTGGAACAGGGATATGTGCTTACCTACTGGACTTCTTTGGTAAAAGAGAGCAGTTTCATTCTCAAACTGTCTCCCAAGACCTAATAATGACTGCACAGGTCTTCTAACTACACAAAATTGCAAGTTGTAACTGTTCCCAGCCGAATAACAGAAAGCACTACAGAGCCTTCAATTTGAATCTCTTCACCTTCATAAGCAACAAGCTTTGCACAATTGACCAAATTAAGTTGCTCACCAGCTCTTTCTTTAGCAAAAGTTTCCGCTGACATTACATTACACTTTGAACCCATGTCTACTTTGAGCTCTGTGGGTTTACCATTGATCAGGACAGAACAAAATACTTTCTTTGCCAACAAATCTACTGCATTAACCTTTTCACTGATCACTGATAGACCATGTATATAGAAAGCAGGGTTACAGATCTCTAGATGATCATTGGTCTTCCTCCTCTGATGAGTCCCTGACTTATTGCTCACAAATGGATTCCCCTAAGGATTTCACTCCAGAAGAAGAAGAGTCCATCACTCCTGACTCCCCTGGAAAGGATTTCTCTTCTGGGGATACTGTTTTCCTACTTAGACAGCATTTCAAGTGGGAGGTATCAGATGTTTCAGGCACCAAGAAAAGGTATTTTGAATTACTCCAGATGGAGCAACCCTCATCATCTGCAGTCCCACCTTTACTTCCAGCATACCAGGATGCTTTCTTAGCTGCTTCCCAGAGTCCTAAATCACAGCCTCCTGCTACTCCTGCTAACAAGAGACTAGACAGCTTCTATAAGGTTTCTGAAAAAGAACAGTACCTTTTTAGAATCCGCCAGCAGATCCTGCTGTTATTGCAGTCTCAGCTGACAAGTCTTCCAGGCAGCTTCCTTTATCCTCCTTATTTCCCACTGACAAAGACAGTAAATTCATGGATAGGTTGGGAAGAAGATTTATACTTCCTCTACCTTGGCAATAAGAGCACTTAATTACCAGACTCATATGGCCGGGTTTGCTCTAGACTCCTTGACTAAGACCTCTATTTTGCTGTCAGACATTCCTGACTTGCCAGCTAAGGCTCATTTGAAGACCCTTTTATCCACAGTATCCCAGGTAGCAAGACATTCAATTAAGCACAGCTATGATGTTGAAACTTCTTCCAAATCAGCTGCTTCTATTTCAGTCTTTGAGGTTTTCATGGTTGAGACTATAACCACTGTCTTTGGATGTCCAGCCTAAATTGTTAATGCCCCTTTAGACATTTCGGCACTCTTTGGAGCTGCCTTTTCACAGATACTCAAATCATTGCAGGAAAAAGGGAAAGACTTACAGAATCTGAAACATTTATTGGTTTCACCTGTTTCCATATTCCATAGGAACTATCCCCAAATGTCTATCTTTGTCAGGAGGCCATCTTCCCATGCCTCTGCTACCCAGTCAAGGGGACAGAAAGAAACAAGGAGACAAACTGTCCCTAGATCTTCCTCCTCTTCCGCACCCCCTTCCTTTCAGAGGCAGCCAGACCCAGATAGAGCTAGTCCACTGTAACTCTCTTCCGTTACCCACCTCCACCCCTCTCTCCTTATGCCTAACCCTATCCCTACCCTCCTAGCAGAAAATAACCGCAAACAGGTGGGTGCTCTCCATCATCGAGAGAGGATACTTAATGACATGGTGGGCATCATCACCATTCCACAGAGTTCCACAACTACTACCCAGTCAGCTTCAACTATTTTCCACTATCCTGAGCCAACTCCATTTTCAGGGCACTATAAAACAAGTACCCAAGGGGTTTTACTCAAGAATTTTTTTTGGTTCCAAGAAAAGATGGTCTTTGAAGACCTATACTCTACCTTTCTTACCTCAGTCTCTTTCTCAGGGTGCCTGTCTTCAAAATGCTCACATTACATCACCTCCTTCCCCTTGTTCCTCAGCAAGCCTTCATGCTTTGAATGACTTTGGTCAATGTGAAGTAGTAGTTTGTACCGAAACACGGTGTCTTACTAAAAAATATGCAGTTGCCTTGCTCTCTAAGCTTAATTTTACCCTTTTATCGTACTCACTATGCCCTTTTAATCTCTGTTATCATGCTCATTTTACTTTTCTTATGCCCATTTTTCTTTAAACATGCTTGTTGTGCAAACCAAAGGTAATTCTGAGACCCATCTCTAGCTATACTCTTGTCGCATATCATCAACTCAGAGGCGATCTCTGCTTACCATACAAGGCCATGCCAGACCCAGAGCTGTTGGACATGCTACACTTAAAGAAATCCCAGTCCCTCAGCGCCACACGCTGCAGGGATCTAAACCTTGTCATCACAATGAACAAAACATGCTGGAGGGATAGGTTCCTGACCCAGAAACTCCCCAGACTCTGGAATAGGCTGCCCATACATGTCAAGCAAAGTGCCTCTTTGGCCCTCTTCAAAAGGAACCTTCATGATTGGATGGGAGATAGGAAATTCACCCCGGGGATCAAATCAGTCGCCCTGCTAGACAGGGGTCCAGGGAAGTAAATATTGTGGGAAGAAATAGCCAGGGAATTATTATGGCTAGGCTTGTATGAGCCCTAGGGCCAATAGCCTAGTACCAACCTATGAACCATGTGAATATTTCTGCTAGTTTTATCAAATATCGTAGTTTCAAACATTTTGTTTAATTAATAATGTGTTTTGTGCCTTTTGTTTGATTAGTGATACGTTTTGTGCCACTCATTTGATTAATGGTGTGTTTTGTGCCTTACAAATGGTCCATTTCATTGTCGTATGAATCATTTATGCAGTTTTTTGTTACCTTAAGTTCATTTCTGGCCCTTTTTTGTCTGAGCTCTGTTTCACTCAACCAGCTTAGTCTGCCTTCACCTTCATCTCTGCACCTCATGGCTTTGAAGAAGTTGATGTTAAGTTGTCTATCTCGTCTTCGTTCTTGCTGTTTGGGTTCGGAGCCGATCCTCAGCTCTGACTCGGCCATCTTCTATAGCTCATGAGCTGTTTACTGGCTCGAGACTACCCCTTATCCCAGAATTCCCAGCATCAGCTACCCAGATCTCGTTTGTTGCTTCAGCTGCGAGGTTGCTTCCTGACTGGCTCAGGCTTAGTATAATCTTTTTGATATTATATATTGTTTTTTTTTTCTTGAAAGTTTGTCAAGTAATTGTCTTTTTAGTATATAGATAATATTCCTTTAGCCCTTTTTCACGTTCTTGTGTATTTTAGCTTTGTTGGCCGTTGCTCCGTAGCTCTCAGGCCTTCTGTTCCCTTGAACTCGTTTAAATTAGAGAGTCATCCCCCCCCCCAGGATAGCCGTTTAAATTAGAGGCTTTCCTTCTATTCTTTAACTGTTTTAAAAAAAAAAAAAAAAAAAAAAACTCTATTTGTTCTTGTTTTTCTACTATAGTTTTTCATTATTTGTTGTGTGGTTGTTGTTACTATAATGTCTAAAGATACTAAGGTATCTGGTTTCAAAAAGTGTGACTCATGCTGCAGAAAATGTCTCTGACAGATGGGCACACTAGTTGTGTTTATTGTTTGGGCGCTGTTCACCTGCGGGACTCCTGTTCTATATGTCATGCTTTTAGTCCAAGGGTCCTGCAGGAGCGCAAAAACAAATTAATCCTTCGGGGATTATTGAAGCCTCAGGATTCTCTGGCTAAAAGTACTCAGCCAGCTAAATCCCCTAAGTCTGTCAAGCCATCGGCTCCACCTTCGGAGCCGACTCCTTTACTTGACCAACCAAGTATGTCGGTACCGGCTGGCACCGACAAGACAACTCCTCCGTCAGCCCCATCTGCTATTTTGGAGCCGTCTCGGAGCCATAAGAGACTGAGCTCGCCATTCTTAGAGTCCATCCACTCGACACCACAGTCACCTTTATTACAGAGTGAACGTAGCCATCATTCTTCCCACTCCTCTCAATCCTCTAGCTTATCGGATCATGATGTGGAGAGAGTAGTAAGTAGGCTGCTTAAGTCACAGGCACTGGCAAAAATTCTGTCCAGCCCACCTCAACAGGTATCAGCTCTAACCGCCTCTATTTGTATTCCTCCTCCGACTACTTTTAGCTCGGAGCCGGAGACAATGGATCCACAGGCAGTAGAACCGTTGGCGCCGATCATCATTTCTCCTTCGGTTCCAACATCGGCTCTGATTACGTCGATTGTACCCTCTATCGAGGGATCTGGGTGCCGAGGCTCTCTCATCGGGTCCAGGGGGGTGGCATCGGCCCCTTGTCCGACCCCGTTCTCCCCCTCGGCACAGATGAGCTCTGCTCCAACATAGGCCGTGGAGCCGTCACCCTCGACATGGAGTAAGACTCCTGTTTCTTCGGAGCCGGAGCTTTCTCTGCCTAGAGGTCTGGACGTCTTCGAGGTCATGTGGAGTGTGCTGCCCTCCGAGAGAGCTCTACTGCCAGCTCCTCCCCCCGTGGTGTCTGTGCCAACCTCTACTCCTCCTCCAGACCCCAAACGTAGGGAACCTATGCCTCAGGACACCCCATTGGGTGATCCCTCTTCTTCCGAAGCCTCCCCTGATCACTCTGAGGAGCCTCCCCAGAAGAAGACCTGCAAGAGGAAGCACATAGACTCCCCTGAGTCTGTCACTTCAGATACAGACATGGATGAATCGGAAGGGTCCCCAAGGTCTCCCTCTGAAGATGTTTCCTTTTCAGACATCCTTGAAATACTTGGGCAGAGGAGGGACTGGACTTCCCTAGCCCCTACCGAGGACAAGTCTGTATACCTGGACGCATTCGGTTCCCGACCTTCCACCTCCTGGGTATCTCCACCTTTCGATCCACTCATGTCTGTAGTGGCTCAAAAGGCTTGGACAGCTCCAGATTCTGTAGAACCTACTCCGAGGAGACCAAATATATTCATTACAGCCCCCCAGGACAAGCAGTTCCTCTCCAAAGGTGTGCCCGTTGATGCCATGGTGGTAGCAGCAGCCACTAAGAAAGAGTTAGCAGAGACCTCTTCTGTTCATCCTCCGAACAAAGAGTCTCGAACAATGGACAGATATGGAAAGCGAATGTTAGCTTCAGCGACCTTTTCAATGAGGTCCCTGAATTATCTATGCCATTTTACACGTCTTCAAAGGGATCTACTGAAAGAGCTTGGCGATACCCTTCAAGATCCTATAGCTGAGGGAGCACCAGCCAAAGTAGCTTCTCAGCTTGCGACTCTTAATTCCATAGTTAACTCCTCCATGAGACTGATTTGCTATGCAGCCGATAGAGCGAGCAAAGCCGCAGGGACAGATGTGGCTCTCAGGAGACATGCTTGGATGCGGCTGTGTCAGTTTTGAGCATCCTTCACCAGTACTCCCTTTGATGGCTCTTCTCTTTGGGCCTCAGGTGAAAGACACGTTGACCAGGTGTGAACAGGAAGGCAAGACTCTCTCTGCCGTGGGAGTACATTTTTCCACTCCTTCTGGACCTTATCCCAAGGGTCAGAAGAGTGGAAAGATGTGGTTCCGAAAATCCCAGGGACCCTTGCCTGACACACGTGGTGATTTTTTTCCCCCAGAGGCAGAGGGGGAAATAAGAAAAACAGATGCCGCCCTCGTGGCAGAGGAGGACTGCAAAACCAGGGTGACAGAGAAACTTTCTCTGCCAAACCCTTCCAGCATCCCTGAAAGGTTGCCCGACTGCTCACCTCTGGAGGCAGTCGGGGGAAGACTTTCGCTGTACCCAAAAGCCTGGCAAAATATAACAAGAGACAGATAGGTACTATCCATCATATCTGGAAGTTACAAAATTCCCTTCCATCAATCCCCCATAGAATCGAAAAAGCACATCCCAGATGTCCCACCCAATCTAAGGGATCAAGCAGTCACAGAAGTTTCAAGACTGCTAGAAAAAAAGAGCCATTCAAGAAGTCCCCACAGACCAACTAGGATACGGAACTTACTCAAGATTCTTTTTAGTACCAGAAAAGACAGGGGACTGGAGACCAATACTGGATCTCAGCAGATTGAACAAATCTGTATAAAAAGAAAAGTTCCGGATGGTGACACTGCAATCCATTTTCCCTTTGCTGTGTCAGAACAATTGGATGTGCTCCATAGATCTTCAGGAAGCGTACTACCAATCAAGATGGACAGATGCTCCAGGAGATTTCTTCGCTTCTGGGTAGGGGCCAGTCATTACTAGTTCAGAGCTCTACCCTTTGGTCTCATCTCAGCCCCCAGGGTGTTCACCAAGTGTATGGCAGTAGTCACGGCTCACCTGAAGGCGTCAGAGGATTCCAGGTGTTTCCCTATCTAGACAACTGGCTCCTGACTGCTACCACCAGGCATCAACTCTTAGAGGCACGGGATTTTACAATCACATCATGCACTCAACTAGGCATTACAGTAAACTTCGAAAAATCTGCCTTGTTGCCCTGTCAGTCTATTACATACATAGGAGCAGAATTAAACACAAAAGAAATGTTTGCAAGATTACCACAGGAAAGAGTTCCCACTATTCGTCAGCAAGTGTTAATTCTAATGCAGAGCAAAAGGGATCGAGTCAGACATGTCCTCCAAGCTCTAGGCTCCATGGCAGCTGCAATTCTTCTTGTCCCATTAGCGCGTTTCCACATGAGAATCCTTCAGTGGCTTCTTTTCACGCAGTGGTCTTTCCAGGAACTACCCATGTCTCACATGATCCTGATCACAGAAACATGCAAAAGGCACCTTTCTTGGTGGATGGTCTCCCCACTAGTAATTCAGGGCAGACCCTTCATACAACCCCCTTCGGTAGCCACAGTGACCACGGACGCCTCCCTGATAGGGTGTAGGGGGCATCATCTAGGCAGGACAGTCCAAGGTACTTGGCAACCTCACGAGTACATTCTGCATATCAATGTCCTAGAAATGAGAGCGGTTCTCCTAGCGTTGCAAGCCCTTCAAGACTCTCTTCCTTCCGGGACCATTGCAATCCAAACAGACATGTCAGTGGTGTGGTACATCAAGAAACAGGGTGGGACCAGGTCTTACCTCTTATGTCGAGAAGCATTCAGACTGTGGCAATGGGCGATTACCTCCCAACGTTTTCTGATAGCAACACACATCCCTGGGAAATCCAACGTTATAGCGGACAGGCTCAGCAGAGCTATCCTCATGCCTCACGAGTGGTCTCTGAATCAGAAAGTTGTGGATCTTATCTTCCGCAAATGGGGACAGCCATGCTGCGACCTATTTGTCACTCCTCTCAACAACAAATGCAGCAGCTACTTCTCCCTACTTCCTCTTCCAGGTCGTATACGCAGAGATGCTCTAGTCCACGATTGGCCTCAGAGACTTCTTTATGCTTTTCCCCCTTTTCTCCTAATTCCAAGACTCATACAGAAAGCAAAATTGTTGGGTTGCAAATTGATCCTCATTGCCCCATATTGGCCTTGACAAATATGGTTCCCGTTCCTACACCTCCACCTTCTGGATCAACCGTGGATTCTGGACCTGGTTCCAGATCTGCTGATTCACCAATCAGGCGGATTGCACCAATCCCTTGGAACTCTCCAGCTCACAACTTGGTTACTCCACTTCCACCCTTAGCCAGGCTTTCCAATATCTCCCCAGCAGTCCGTGATATTATTGTTTCCTCACATAAGTCTACTACGAGGAAAACGTATGCTAGTAAATGGAAACGGTTTTCTTACTGGGCAGAATCTAGAAATTTGGATCCTTTCTCAGCCCCAATCCATGAAATTCTTGAATTTCTAACACAGCTTTTTCAGTCTGGTGCGGCTTCCGCTACCATTAGAGTACAACTAGCTGCCATTTCTGATTTTCATATCGATATGTTTAATTCTAGCATAATGTCTCATAAGCTCTGCAAAGCCTTTATGAAAGGAGCATCTCTTCTTAGACTCCCCCCCCCCCAGTTATAGATCCTCCCCCTCCTTGGGATCTCAGTTTAGTTTTAGCCTCCTTAATTTGGCCTCCCTTTGATCCGGCAGCATCGTGCCCTTTAAAATTTCTTTCTTGGAAGACACTTTTTCTGGTTGCTATCACTTCAGCTAGACGTGTCTCAGAACTTCAAGCACTATGTGTTCATCCTCCTTACCTGGTGTTTCACAAGGACATAGTTTCTCTGATGACCAATCCATCCTTTATTCCTAAAGTCTGCTCAGAGAACACTTTAAATCAATCCATACATCTCCCAGTTTTCTTTCCTAATCACAGCAACAAGGCAGAATACAAGCTCCACCAATTGGATGTACACAGACAATTGCATTTTTACCTCCATAGAACTAAGGAACTAAGAAAGTCAGACCAGTTATTTCTTTCTTATGCTTTCAACAAACAAGGTCTTCCAGTTTCTAAAGTGACCTTATCCAGATGGTTATCTGATACTATTGCCTTTATTTATCAGTTACGAAATAGAGCTACCAGCTAAACCAAAAGGTCATTCCACTAGAGCATTAGCCACCTCTGTAGCATTTCACTCTAGGTTGCCCATAGACTCAATCTGTGCAGCTGCCACTTGGGCAAACCCCCACACTTTTATCTCTCATTACAAGGTAGATGTGGTCTCCCGGAGCATTGCATCCTTTGACCTTATCCAGATGGTTATCTAATACTATTGCCTTTATTTATCAGTTACGAAATAGAGCTACCAGCTAAACCAAAAGGTCATTCCACTAGAGCATTAGCCACCTCTGTAGCATTTCACTCTAGGTTGCCCATAGACTCAATCTGTGCAGCTGCCACTTGGGCAAACCCCCACACTTTTATCTCTCATTACAAGGTAGATGTGGTCTCCCGGAGCATTGCATCCTTTGGTTCTACTGTTCTGAAGAGTTTGTTCCAATGAGCCACCCAGTATTTTAGGTGCTAGGGACGCTGTCCCAAACAGCAAGAACGAAGGCGAGATAGACAACTTAACATAAAGAAGTTATGTACCTACCATAACGTTCCATGTTAGTTGTCTTCATCTCGCCTTCCTTCTTGCATCCCACCCTCCTTCCCCCTTCCTAAAGAATTGTGAGGAGTTCCCTTTTGTTTTCACTGGCTGAGCATCTTTTATTACTTCACATGCCAGGTAAATCTGTAACTCTTTCCTTGTTTAGGAGTATTGTACAACCATTTTTAGTAACTGGTTACTCTACTAATGTCTAGTGTGCGCTATCACAAACGAGATCTGGGTAGCTGACTCTGGGCATTCTGGGATAAGGGGTAGCCTCGAGCCAGTAAACAGCTCTCGAGCTATAGAAGATGGCCGAGTCGGAGCCGAGGATCGGCTCCGAACCCAAACAGCAAGAAGGAAGGCGAGATGAAGACAACTAACATGGAACATTATGGTAGGTACATAACTTCTTTTTCTCTTAATCCCAGTTCTGGCACCATGTTGCTCGTCTGGTCAAGATAAAACAGATGAACATTCATAGGTTCAGTTCAGGCGAGTTTATTACACACACACACACACACACACACACATCAGGAGTCAGGCTTTGTAGCTTAAACGTAAATAAACTTATAAACAGACTGACTACCACACTCATAGATGTTAGCACTCTGGCTGTTCTCTCAAAATGGCACTTGTGCCTGCACATGCTCGCTGTTTACGTGCATGTGCTCCATCTGGGAATGCTTTTTAAAGGTACATGCACACACGGTCTGATCTACAGACCTCACCACCTGAACCAGTTTGTGAAACAGACAAATTTCCGGATAGTCGGTATATAGTCCATGTTGCCTCTTCTGAAGGAGGACTGGATGTGCATTGTGGACCTTTAGGACACACAGTATCACATAAAAGTAGACAAATGTTCCAGAAGTTTCCTCTGCATTCAGCTGGCAACCAGTCAGTTTTGATTCAGGGTGCTGCCGTTTATTTTCACCAAGTGCATGGCAGTGGTTGCAGCTCATCTCGGAGTTCGACTTCCAGGTGTTCCCATATTTGGTTGACTAGCTCATAACTGCTGTCACCAGGAATCTACGATTCTAAGCTAGGAATACCTTGCTGTAGTAATATGACCAGCTACCAGCTAGGAATCACCATTAACATTGGAAAATCCAAAGTAACAATCATTCAAAAAGATTGAATTCATAGAGTTTCACCTAGCTATAACCTTACAAATAGCCAGACACATGTCATCAAAAATTATTCTCTTCAGTAAGCATGAGCAGGCCTTTTCTGTTAGAAACCTCCAGCCAGATGCATTCTTCATCTCCTAGGGTCCATGCCATCGTCTGTAAATCTTGCCCCTCGTCCAGATTCCACAGGAGTGTGTTACAGTGGAGAAATGGTCTCTGTAATTTCATCCCATGCACTTCCCCATCTGCCTCACCAAGATGTGAAGGCAACATATTCAGTGATGGTTGTACTGTCCTCTACTTTCTCTGAGTTGCCCGTTTATTCTATTGCTCCCTCAGGCCACAGTGACTACTGATACTTCCTTGTTGGCATATGGACCTCCTCAGAGGCCAATCTTCATATCAGTGTACTGGAGATGAGTGCTTTCCTTCAGAATTTTCAGTGCTTCCACCCCAAGAGAGTGATTTTGATTCGGACTGGCAGCTTGTTGCTAGTCTGGTACATCAGCAGAATGTGGGGGGAAATCACACTTGTACCCATTATATCGAGAAACCATGAGGGTTTTTCAGTGGGTGATGTCTTCCCAGTGTTTTCTGGTTGCAGTACTCATCCTGGAGAAAGCCAGTGTTATAGTGGACAAGATCAACAGGTCCACTGTCCTTCCTCATAAAGTGGTCTCTCAATCAAGCCATGGCTGTCGGATCTTCAGCCACTGGGGCCAGCCATGCTGCCACCTGTTTATGACCCCAAGCAACTCAAAATATAAGAGCTAACTTCACCCTGATTCCTGAAAAGAGAAAGTGATTGAGAGATGCTGTGGACCACACTTAGCCTTCAGTTCTTCTATACACTTATCTGGCCACTCCCCTCATCTGAAAATTTCTTCAGAAAGTCATGTGGTGCAAGGCAAAGGTAATCCTCATTACTCCCTTTGGGTGTCTGCAGGTATGGTTCCCCTTTTTCTGGCCTCACTTAATACACCTTCCTTGGGTGCAGAAACCACTTCCAGACTTCATTTCTTATCGACTCAGCAAGCCTCAACCAGACATAGCAGCCCTGAAATTAACTGCATGGTTTCTCCAATTCCAATGATGGCCAGAAAGTCTAAGCTTTCCTTCCTTGTACTTCATATTCTGACATCCTGCCAGAAATCTTTTACTAGAAAGGTTTACAGAAGTAAGTGGAAGATGTTTTCTGTTTGGGCTTATTCCAGAGGCATGAATCCCCTTTTAGCCTCACATCATTCTATTTTAGATTTTCTGGCTAGCCATTTCTTGAAGGGGCTAGTTATTCTGCTGTCAAGGTTCAAAAGGCTGTCATCTCTAATTTTCAGGTGGGAGAGGGACCACCATTGCATCACTGAATTGACCAAAAGCCTTTTTAATGGGTACTTTTCTCCTTTGCCATCTTTTAAGGGGCCCTGTTCTGCCTTGGGTTATTACTGTTTTACTCCAGGCCTTGACTAAACCCCCCTTTAAACCTGCTATTACTGCATAGTTGGTTTCTTTCTTGGAAATCACTTTCTGGTCACAATCACTTCCAGTCAGAGGATTTTAGAGCTCCAGGCTCTTTTCTGTAAGCCACCTTATTTGATATTTCACAAAGGTAGGGTGCCTTTTTGAACCAACCCAACTTCCTTCCCAATGTGACTTTGGACTTTATCGTGAATCAGACCATTAACTTGCTAGGTTTTCTTAATGAATTTCTCAAACAAAGGGGAGTATGCTCTGCATTTGTTAGATGTTCATTATCGATTAAGGTTTTACCCTCATCATACTAAAATATTTAGGAGAACCATCCAGCTGTTTATCTCCTCCTCTCCTATCAAGTTGGAAAATGGTGTTTCTAAAGTCAGCCTTTCCAGGTGGCTACCTGAGTGTATTTCCTTTGTGTACAAAGCAAAAGTGTTATTGCCTTACAGTCAAATAGTTTGTTCTACTAGAGGGGTTGCAATTTCAACAGTCTTCTTTTCTAGAGTTCCTGTTGGTGACATCTGTGTGTCAGCCCTTGAGCCACTGTACATTCCAATACAATTTGTATTTGCAGTCCAGGTCTCGGGCTTCTTTTTGTTCCACAATCCCCTGAAACATCCTTCCCATAGTTTAGGACAGATGGAAGAGACAACACTAGATTCGAAAGTTATGTACTTACCATAATGCTAGGTCTGTGTTGTCTTCTTCCATCCTCAACTTCCCCTCCTTGTTACTATTCTTAGACTCTTGATTGACTGCACTCAACCTCCTCAGAGCCTTGTCTTACTGTCACTGATTGTATTCTTTTTCCCTGTGTTCATGTCCACGTGTTTGTCTTTTTACCAAGGAATTTTATTGTTTTAGGCAAGCAAACACAGTCTGAGGTATTGAGTTGGCAGACGGGAATTATGGGTAGGTGAGGAGCCTAAGCCTTGGCTCCAAATGTCTAAAAGCTGCTGGCATTGAATCCCTATGTATCCGTTAACCCATCAGTTGAGGAAGACAGAAGAAGAAAACACAGGTCTAGCACTATAGTAAGTACATAAATTGTGTTTTTAAGTTCTCTTTTTTTTCCCCATCTTCATTGGCCAGTGTTCCTTTGAAGAGGTCCCTTATACCAGGTGTGACTCTATGGACAACCATTCATCTCTTGTAATGTTGGTGTTGTGTGCACTTTTGCAGCATTATGAGTCTCTTGAAACCCTCACATATGTGTTTGTTCCTGCCTTAAGAGTGCACAGATCATGGAAGCTACCTTTTGAGAAGTAAGTTGTCTGATAAACTTCTATGAAACATACCTCAGTCAGTTCTAAAGATACTTTTGACTTAGAAATTTGTCTCCTTTGCATTAAAGAAATTATTAGTATTGGTTCTGATTTCTTGAGATTTGTATGATCTAACCTGTTTCATCTGTAGCAGAGGTAGCAGATTGCAGCATATTATTAACACTAAATCTTTTTCCACTGGGTTGTGGTTGAATTTTTAACCCTAATTCCACATTAGATGTCATTCTCCAGCTTGTCCGGTGAAGCTTCAGTTTTGTCCGATGTGCTGCTGTTTATACTCCTATTTCTGGCTTGGCCTCTGCTTCTGAAATTCCTGCTGTTTTTATGGGGATCTCCAAGTGTGTAGTGAATCCTTGTAGTTCAGACTTCCAGTTTCTCATTGTCTGTTTTACAGTATTGGATAGTTGAGCTCGCTATTATACTGCCTCAGATGCTTAAGAAGTGAGTGCCCATCCCCCAGACCATCTCATCTATCTTTCGCAGTGTGATTGTTACAGGTTCAATAATTGCTTTTCTGTCCTGCAAAAGGAGACTGACATCTGACTGCTTGAAGCAAGCCTTTCTCTTGGAGAGTTGTTTAAAAAAAAAAGTCACTTCCTGTCCTCTAATTCAGATAAGGAGAATTAATCACTGACACATGAAGATCAGGTAAGCCAAGTACTTCATTAATGGTCTCCGACAGTCAAACCTGTCTTGTATTCCATTATCCCTCACCTCATATCCGTGAATGCATAATTGCACTTTTTTTACAACATGAGTTTCAGATTAGAGCATGTAATGGGTCATAGTAGTAGTTTCAGCAGAGTGCAACTTAAAAGTGTCTGCATTTCCAGTGTTACTGTATGTTCCAACACTGTAGGTGTTTTATTGACTTGGCTGTGACTTTAGAGACCCACTGAACCAGTCACATAGTGCAACCAGTACTGTTGGGAGAACTAAGAAATGGCTTTTTTCAAAATTCTTTCTGATGCTAAAGAGAGGGCAGAAAGTGGAACCAGAGCTTGTGAATGCAATTCCTTTGTTAATGCATGGTCTGTTTATGGTAACTGTGGACATGCAGGGTACCTACCGTCACATCCTGATATACAAGCCTTATTTTTTTTATTGTACAAGTAATAGTATAGTGTTCATTATAAAATTAGCCTCTGGAGCAACCACTTGTCCTTTCTTGCTACTGTGTAAAAACGTATAAAGACTACAGCAGGCAGTTTACTTGTTTACGTTGGTACCCTGCGCAGCTTCCTTAAAGAGCAACTGACCTTCCTTGTCCTGCTGTTAACACTCTTCCAGCAGTCAGCTTACAGGAGCCCACCTTGCTCATGTTACACACACATACCCCTAGGCCTGCAACACCTTTGTACATCCAAATTACTATGCTAATTAGTTCACACTTCTCCACAAGAGAGAGAATTTGGTGACATTTAGGGTACAATATGAAGGTACAAGCTTTCCTGCCTTATCTTTTCTCCTTTATACTCTCAAAAATGCCTGCCTAACACTGCAACAAATCTGTACAGTGCCTTATTCCACCATTACCGTGAAAATTAAAATTTCAGCTGCTGAGCTGGCTAGCATGAGAAATAAGTTTGCTGACTTCAGTGCCTGGCTTCATGTCCACCATTGAAGCATTGTTGGTAGTTGGGAGACTTGGCTAAAAACAAGTGATTTCTGCAGTTTTGCAGGACTGAATAGAAAATGTATTTTGCTAAAGCCAAATGACAGTATTTCTTCTTTCGTTCCTGCAGAATTACAGTATTTACTGAAGGCATGCGTAAATGGGCGTGCCTTCGTTGAAGGTTGAACGTCGAGCTGGCACCTCGGCGTTTGTCAAAGTTACTGCCAATCATTAGCAGACCGGAGTTCCGCTGTGGTGACCCCTAACCGGGAAAAGCCGAAAGCCAACAACTGAAGACCGTGTACTTCAAAAAAGGTGGGAAGGAGTATTAATATTTGGTGAAAAACAACAGTGACAGCTTGATTTCCCAAACCAGCATGATCTAGAGCAAAACTGGATTGCACATGAGTGCTACATATCACATTTAGTAAGGCTATGAATTCTCTAGTATATTCTCTTTTGGCCTTATAATCTGAAGTTAGCCAAGTCTGTAAGACTTGATAAGTGACCTACATTTCAAAAATGCATTTCTGATTGGTGATGCAGTAATCTGTGAGAATTCAAAACCAGTGTCTTCCCGTTTTCAGCATTAACTGAGCATGGCTTTCTGCGATTGTCTCCAAACCCATAAGACCAAAGCCATCTTTTGGGTTTCATACAATACCGGTCCGGACTTGTTTTGTATAAACTGCCCCACTAGAAGCCAGACAGCAGTGGTTGACTGTCCGTATTCATTGACCACTGCGTTCATGTCCACATTTTCTGCCAAGAGTTAACATTGTAAACGCAAGTGGTCTTTCACAGATCATGTTGCCCTGACTCCAAATCACAACTGTAATATGGCTAGCAGGTATCATGTGCGACTTCCAAGAGGGAGACTGCAGTGCTGCATTTACTGTGCTTCCTTCATATGTTACCATTAACAGGATGGGTTTTTTCCTTACAAACGAAGAGAATCAGTGGAAACCAGCCCATGGATTACCTGTGACCTTTAAAATAGCTTTTGCCCTTTTGCCTCATACAGAGAAAGCCTGCATGATGTACTAAAGGACTTTGCATCAGTCTGGCCATGAGCAGTACTGTCTAATAAGAAATCAGTGTAAAAAATACTATTAAAATGAAAACTGCTACTTCTTTCGGCTGCTCCTGTTAGGGGTCGCCACAGCAGATCAACTGTTTCCATTTCTTCCTGTCCTATGCATCTTGCTCTGTCACACCAACCACCTGCATGTCCTCTCTCACCACATCCATAAACCTTATCTTAGGCCTTTTTCTTTTCCTGTCACCTGACAGCTTCATCCTTACCATCTTTTTCCCAATATATACTCTGCATCCCTCCTCAGCACATGTCCAAACCAACGTAATCTTTCCTCTCTGGCTTTGTCTCCAAACCTTCCAACCTAGGATGACCCTCTAATATACTTATTCCTAATCCCGTCCATCCTCATCACACCCAGTGCAAATCTTAACATCTTCAACTCTGCCACATCAAGTTCTGACTCTTAGCTTTTTGTCAATGCCACTGTCTCCAACCCATATAAAATAGCTGGTCTCACTTCCCTCTTGTAGACCTTCCCTAGAACTCTTACTGGTACTCGTCTGTCACAGATCACTCCTGACACTCTTCTCCACCCACTCCATTCTGCCTGTACTCACTTCTTCACCTCTCTTAAACACTCACCATTACTTGGAACTGTTGATCCCAAGTATTTAAACTCATCCACCTTCGCCACCTCTACTCCCTGCATCCTCACCATTCCTCTATCTTCCCTCTCATTCACACACATATATTCTGTCTTAGTCCTGCTGACCTTCATTCCTCTTCTCACTAGAGCATATCTCCACCTCTCCAGGGTCTCCTCCACCTGTTCCCTACTCTCACTACAGATCACAATGTCATCTGCAAACATCATAGTCCACAGGGACTCCTTTCTGATCTCGTCTGTCAACCTGTCCATCACCAGTGCAAATAAGAAGGGGCTCAGAGCTGATCCTTGATGTAATCCCACCTCCACCTTAAATGCATCCGTCACTCCCACCGCAGACCTCACCGCTGTCGCACTACCCTCGTACATATCCTGTACCACTCTTATATACTTCTCTGACACTCCCGACTTCCTCATACAATACCACAACTCCTCTCTAGGCACCCTGTCATATGCTTTCTCCAAGTCTACAAAGACACAGTGCAACTCCTTCTGACCTTCTTTGTACTTCTCCATTAACACTCAGAGCAAACATCGCATCTGTAGTGCTCTTTCCTGGCATGAAACCATACTGCTGATCACTAATCATCACCTCCCTTCTTAACCTAACTTCCACTACTCTTTCCCATAACTTCATGTTGTGACTGATCAATTTAATCCCTCTGTAGTTACTACAGCTCTGCACATCACCCTTATTCTTAAAAATCGGTACCAAAACACTTTTTCTCCATTCCTCAGGCATCCTCTCACTTTCCATGATTTCATTAAACAATCTAGTTAAAAACTCCACTGCCATTTCACCTAAACATCTCCATGCTTCCACAGGTATGTCATCTGGACCAACAGCCTTTCCATTCTTCATCCTCTTCATAGCTATCCTTACTTCCTCCTTGCTAATCCACTGCACTTCATGATTCACTATCCGCACATCATCCAACCTTCTCTCCCTCTCATTCTCTTCATTCATCAGCCCCTCAAAGTTCTCTTTCCATCTGCTCAACACACTCTCCTCGCTTGTGAGTACACTTGCCTCATTATCCTTTTATCACCCTTACCTGCTGCACATCTTTACTAGCTCGGTACTTCTGTCTAGCCGATCGGTACAGGTCCTTTTCTCCCTCCTTAGTGTCCAACCTTTCATACAACTCTTCATACGCCTTATCCTTAGCCTTCGCCATCTCTCTCTTTGCCATGCACCTCATCTCCTTATACTCTTGTCTACTTTCTTCATCTCTCTGACAATTCCACTTTTTCTTCACCAGCCTCTTTCTCTGTATACTTTCCTGTACTACTTCATTCCACCACCAGGTCTCCTTGTCCTCCTTTCTCTTTCCAGATGTCACACCAAGCACCTTTCTAGCCATCTCTCTTACTAGCTCTGCTGTAGTTACCCAGCTATTCAGTAATTCTTCACTGCCACCCAGTGCCTGTCTTAACTCTTCCCTGAACTCCACCTCGCAATTACCCGTTTTCAATTTCCACCATTTGATCCTTGGTGCTGCCCTCACACTCCTCCTCCTCTTCTTGATCACCAATGTCATCCTACAAACCACCATTCTATGCTGCCTTACCTACACTTTCCCTTGCCACCACTTTACAGTCTCCAATCATTATATAATCCACCTGTGTGCATCTTCCTCCACTCTTGTATGTCACCCTATGTTCCTCCCTCTTGTTAAAATATGTATTCATCACAGCCATGTCCATCCTTTTCGCAAAATCCACTACCATCTGACCTTCTGCATTCCTTTGCTTAACACCATACCTACCCATCACTTCCTCATCCCCTCTGTTCCCTTCACCAAGATGCCCATTGAAATCTGCTCCAATCACCAGTCTCTCGCCCTTGGGTACAGCCATCACCACTTCATCCAACTCACTCCAAAATTTTTCTTTCTCATCCATCGCACACCCAACTTGTGGAGCATACGCACTAACAACATTCATCATTACACCATCAATTTCCAGCTTCATAAACATCACTCTATCTGACACTCTTTTCACCTCCAAAACACTCTTAGCGTACTGTTCCTTCAGGATAACCCCTACGCCATTTCTCCTCCCATCCACACCATGATAAAACAGTTTGAACCCACGCCCGATACACCTAGCCTTGCTCCCCTTCCATCTGGTCTCTTGCACACACAATATACCACCCTTCCTTCGGTCCATCATATCTGCTAGCTCTCTCCCTTTACCAGTCATACTGCCAACATTCAAAGTTCCCACCCTCACTATCACAGTCCTAGCCTTTACCTGCCTTCGGGCATGCCTTCCCCCTCTTCTTCTTCGGCTAACAGTAGCCCAATTTCCGCCGGCACCCTGTTGGCCAACAGTACTGGTGGCGGTCGTTGTTAACCTGGGCCTCAACCAATCTGGTATGTATATCTGTACTGTAAATAGTCAGCATGTATGATTTGGCAAGATTTTACACTTGATGCCCTTCCTGTCGCAACTCTCCCCATTTATCCAGGATTGGGGCCGGCACAAAGAAATGCACTGGCTTGTGCATCCCCAGTGGCTGGGTTAAAACTATTAAAATGAAAACTAACTTCATTAAACGATGCAAATTCCTTCTTTGTAAGCTAGTGGAATTCTGGAAAGAAGTAATTTGGTAGGAAGGGCCAGTCACACTCAGAACTGATATCTAAATGTTGACATTGTCAGTTACTGAACCTAAACAGGTGGAAACTTGTTTTCTGGATGCTTTACCACTCATTTTATTAGTACTCAGATTTGGTCAGTCCTCTGTTCTGTCAGTTCCCAAAGTAAATGACTTTGTAAAATGCCAAGATATGAATGTGCAGGTTCTGACATCCTCTAGCTCTTATGTAGTGTATTTAAAACCTTTTTGCATCTCAGTAAAACTTACTGTCAGCATCTCACTTTCTCTGTTGCTTCAGAGCTTTGGAAAGTGTCAGTCACCGTACTCCTTCCTAAATAAAACTCTGGTTCACTCAGCCAGCCAGAATCTTTCAGGCCAGTGGCATTGCCCTCTGGAAGTAGTAGTTAAACAATTGACAACATACAGTAGTGTTTGGCATGCACTGTAACCATCAACTTGGTTTTAGAAAATGCCTTTTAGGCCTTACAGATAGTCTGTACCTTGCAATGAAAGCTTGTCAGCTCACTAATGCAGTTTTTATGGATATTTTCCAAGGCCTTGATTCAGTTGACCATATACTAGTGAACTAATGAGAGAATTGACCGTGTATAGCCTGACCCTGATACCCTAAATTGGTTCACAGCCAACTATGCAAGGCCATTTTCTGCTATAGTTGTTAAACTCTAAAGTCCCACAGAGCCCTATTAAGTCTCACATTTTTTTTTGCATGTTACATTGCGCAATAATTCAGCTGTTTCTCATTTAATATGCACGTTTTTTAATACTAATAATGTGATCTGGGGTTCTGGAAATTCCACTCTTTTGATTAGAAGATGCTTAAGCAGCACCTGGGCTGAACTCTGCCAGCCACTTTTACAGCTTTGACTAAAAATCAGTTGGGAGATAAAAATAACAAAATGTTTTTTGACTCTTACAAGAGGTATGTGCTTATAACATATCTGACCCTGGTAACAGCATTTTTGAAGACAGTCAGGCATCTTCACTTTTATATTTTATGCCAAGACATGTTAGTGCAGTGAGTCTACATGTGGCTTTCCCTGCTAAACTCTTCCTCCTGACATTGTGGTACTGCCCTAAAGAAAAGTACTAATGACAACAGAATCACCACAGCACGACTAATGTTTGTATATTAATTACATGACTATGAGTGACCATTGTCTGCCTTGATTATTCTTGTATTTACATCCTTCAGTTTCCCTGCATTCCCATTAGTAGGGGAATCTGTGCTATTTTTGTTACTCCTGTTTAGGTAGCCCAAGGAAATAATCCAGTATCAGTATGTGCCAACACCTAACACTAACCCTTTTAGTGGGTCATGGTAATGTTCCTAGTCCTGAGGCTGTTCCAGCTACACTGCAGAAACTTTTGATGTTCATCATGTTAACTACTGCTGAAGTAGCTTTCAGAATGTGGGTTATATCTTGCTAAAGGTATAACAGCCGCCTAGTTTCCAAAGTTTTAGGGGCAAGGTATAACAGCCGCCCAGTTTCCAAAGTTTTAGGGGCACCTTCCATGTGCCTAAACTGTTAAGCATCTCAAGCTGAGTGGTGAAAAAGTATGATTTGGGCACCAAGCCCTTCAGAGCTTTCCTACCACCAAAGAGAGATCCTCTTGTGGGCATTTGCGGACCAGTGGTCTGAGAACGTTTTCCATTGCTAAGCAAATAAGTTCCCTTCAGGAAAAGAATTTCAATCTTTAATTTTATGACTGAAAGTGAAGCTTTTCTATGAAATTAATAATTTCATGGAGAGGAGAAGTAATTTTATACATTGTCACATGACACTTGGTAACTTTTAAACAGGAGCATTACTTTTTGTTTTTGTGGTAAAAAAAACTGTCAAAACTAATTTTAAACTACCTTTTCCATGGTTGGGAGCTTGGGATAGGTGCTTTTAAAGTGCTTTTCAGTGTGTTTTTGGTGGGAAAAGTTTTTTTTTTTTTTTTTTTTTTTTTTAACTAAATGATTTTACTGACTACAGTTACCTGTTTTGCTGACTACTACTGTCAGGCATCCCTGGGAATCATAGTTTCATAGTATAGTACTAGGCTATCTGCCCTAGGGCATTTGTAAGCCTAGCCATAGTGATGTGGCTTTTGCCACCCCATGAAGTGGTACAAAAATGTACAGAATAAAATTAGAATACTGTGCCTCTGTCTAGTAGTGACACAATGAAGGTCCCCTTATATAATAGAATTAGTTTACTGTGCCCCTGTCTAGCAGTGACACAGATGTGACCCCTGGGGTAAACTTACGATCTCCCATCCACTCATCAAGATTTCTCTTGAAGAGAGTCAGTGAGGGACTCTGCCTAATACGAACTGGGATCCTGTTCCAAAGCACGGGAAGCCTCTGGGTTATGAATCTATCCCTCCAGCATGTCCTATTCATACTTGTGCCGAGGTTTAAGTCTTTAGCTCTCGTGGTCCTGATGGATTTGGATCTTTTGAGGTGGAGCATGTCCATCAGATCCTGATTGGACATAGCCTTGTACGTCAGACAGAGATCACCTCTGCGCAGGCGGTATGCTACTGAATAGAGCTGAAGTTTCTTTAGTCTGGCAGAATAAGACATATGTTGGAGACCCTTGATCCTCTTGGTGAGGTACTTTTGTGGTCTCTCCAGCTGTTGTAAATGCCGGGTGAGGTACATACCAAATAGGGCATTGTACTCAATCATGGGTCTGATGAGGGAGGAGTATAGGGGTACAATGACATCCCTGGATCTGGATGTGAATCCCTTCATGATGAGGTGTGCAAGGTAGAATGTTTTTCTAACCACTTTGGCAACGTGGGTGTCAAATGAAAGGTCGCTGTCGACTTGGGTCCCTAGGTCTCTGATTACTTTTTCCGTACTCAGTGGGTTGCTGTCTATGTGATAATTTGTGGGTACTTTGTTTTTCCCAAAGGGGATGACTATACATTTTTTGGCATTTAGTTTAAGGCCTTGACTCCGGCACCAGTTGTCCGTTTCTGTGAGGCCTTTTTGTAGGATGTATGTGTCCGCTGGTGTATCGACTATGGCGCCTAGTTTGCAGTCATCTGTGAACTTTGTCAGCCACAACCCTCCCATGTTTGCTTTAACATCTGAGAAATAAATGCCGAACAAGAGGGGTCCCAGGACAGATCCCTGTGGGACACCACTTGTGACTGGCTTTGAGTCTGACATTGCTCCAGCGATTTTAACTTTATGGGTTCTGTCCTTTAGCCAGTTTGCAACCCATCTGGTGACATAAGGGTTTACGTTTAAGCTGTTGAGCTTATCTATGATGCCTGAATGGGGTATTGTGTCGAAGGCCTTAGCCAAGTCCAGGTAGGCTGTATGGACTGCTTTGCCCTCATCAATGGCTCTAGTGACTGTTTCGAAAAAGTCAACCAGGTTCAAAAGGCAGGATCTGCCCTTTACAAAGCCGAACTGGGTGGGGTCAAATGTCTGTAGGCCCCCTATGTCTCTGTTTATGAGTTCCATAATGATTCTTTCCATAGCTTTTCAGACCAGGCTGGTTAAGCTTATGGGGTGGTAGTTTCCAGGGTCTGTAGAGGTACCCCCTTTGTGGAGTGGGACCACTGTTGCTGTACGCCACTGTTCAGGTACATATCCTGAAGTAAGGCTAAGGTTAAATAGCATTTTTATGTGTGGGTTTAGCTCCTCTTGGAGTTCACGTAACACGCAACCCGGGATACCGTCAGGTCCCTTTGATGCTGTGTTTTTAGCTTTGTTTAGGGCGGTTCTCACTTGGACATCTGAGATGACAGGGAGATTACATTCAGCTGGGATAAGTATTTCTTCTTTTGGGGGTGAGGGGAGAAATTTGCACTGAACCTGTCAGCCAGAATGTTGGCAATATCTGTGGGTTCAGTGTATTTTTTGTTGTTGTGAACTAACTCTGAGCATATCTGAGGGTTTCCGCCCAGATTTCTAACATAGCTGAAGAAGGCTTTGTGGTTATCTTTAGTGTCCTTAGCGATTTTTCTCTCAAAGTTGGCCTTGGATGTTTTTATGAGAGAACATAGTTTTCTGCTAATGTTGATCAGAGATGTCTTCCCTTCATGGGATTTTGCTCTGACGTGCAGTAGCTTCCTTCTTTTGTTATACAATTTGTTAATGGCTGAAATCCACCAGACAGGACGCTTGCCTTTGGTGGAGAGTGACTTGGATTTTTTTGGGATTGCATGATCCATGCATTCTTGGAGATGTCCATAGAAAGCATTTGTGAAGGATTCGGCATTGTGGGATGTGGTATCCACTGGCACAGTGGGCTTAAAGGATACTATCTCAGTCTTAAGAAGAGTGAAGTCTGCTTTTGAGAAGTTTTTCACTGTGGTCTTTTGTGCTGGGGGTGGAGGTGGGATATGTATATCCAGGGTGATTAGTTTGTGGTCAGATCTCACTAGTGAGGGGTATGCTTCCGGTGTGGAGCATTTTGTCCCCATGTTTGTGATGATCAGGTCTAGTATATTATCTCCCTAGTGGGAGAGGTGACTAGTTGTTCCAGTGCATTTGAATTTATGAATTCCAGGAACCTTTGGGCTAGGGTATTAGGGCTAGAATAATGTACCCAATCTATGTTTGGGTAGTTGAAGTCTCCCAGTATGATGGTATTTTGTGATACATTCATATCCTCCAATGTCTTCAGGAAGGCTGAGTGGGGTTCCTGAGATTGGGAGGGTGGTCTGTAACATGCTACCAGTTGTATAGCAGTTTTGCCTATGGTTAGTTGCACCTGTATGGTCTCTGATGCTTCATGTGTTGCTACTAACCTGGAGGTGTGGGTGTCCTTGATGAACATGGACACTCCCCCTCCCTTTGTGGTTCGGCCCGGGTTTTGGGGCCAAAAAGCATGATATGAGGTATAGCCTGGTAGCGCTGGGGTGCTCTCAGGAGCCTTGAACCAGGTTTCCGTTACTGCACAGACATCGATGTTCTCCATGCTGAGGAGTGCTTCGAGTGCCTGCATCATGAGATTTAGACTTCTGGCGTTGAGCAGCATTACCCTTAGTTTTTTTTCCATTTTTGTTTTCTAAGGAGGTGGGTTTGTCTTTTGAGCCTTGCCTAAAAAAGGCACTATGGGGGTGGCAAGAGCCTTAGCCAATATCCAGAAGCCCAGTGGTGACAGGTGTAAGCCATCCCTTGCGAAGCAGCGTGGCTTGTCCAACATGTCATCCCAGGCAGACAGACATTGGATCCCCTTAGAATGACACCAGTACTTGAGCCAATTATTAAAGCTGATCATCTTGTCTTTGTATTGTGGTATCATTTTTGGTGAGGGCAAGATGCTGCTCAGGCATCTTTTTTAGCTTTACCATGGAGCAGCCTACCAGTCTTTCGGTTCTTCCAGCCCAGAAAAAGAAGAAAAATTAATAAGCAACCTTTGCCATCACAATAGGCTACCAGACTGCCTCAGCTGCAAGTGGTTGACTCTGCTGTGGCCACTTTTGGTTCCTCAGACTATTCATTTTTTTCCTTGTCTCCCTCTGGTGTAGTCCCAACAGCCAACATTGAGTGGAGGTTAAACATATCCTCTGCAGCTGTTGGTGTGCCTTTGGCAGGCAAGACAGAACCACTGTTTGTCAATCCTGGAAGAAGGAGCAGAGAATACCTCTCTGCTTAGCCAGACTGGAATGCCTGCCCCTAGAGAGGTTTTGCTTGGCAAACGTGAGTCTGCTTCTTCAGAATTTCCTGTCAAAAATAAGCAGTAAAATCAGACACGTCTTCTAATGTTTTAGTTAGTTTGTACGGGAGTGATTTATTGGGTATAGCTCAATGTTTTGTTTAAGATCTTGACCCTTTCTGTTCTGTTGTTTCTGGCAAAAGAAAAAAATGATTCTTCATTTTCTAAAAAGGATCAAGACTTTGGACCACAAAATGACTGTGAAGGAACAAATTCTGTTTTTTCTTCTTGTGTTTCTGATTTCGATTCTGAGGAATGTGTGGTTTCTGTCAGGCCCTATTTCCAGAATTAATCAGTTGTTTCATTGGAAACATAATGACATTCCACTGTCTGAAGAAATATTATGATTTCTTGCAACTGAAATTTCCTGAACATATGTCAGTTCCTCCTTTTCTTTATGCAGTGGAGGATGTATTTGATGCAGCCTATAACTTCCCTGACAGCCAACCTCCTGGCCCCCTGACAGTCAACCTCCTGACCCCAAGAAAGCATATAGATTGCATAAAATTCCTCACTTTTGTTAAGTTTTTATATTCTAACTACAGATTAGATCCAATGGTGATTTTTTGGTAAACCTCTAGTTAATGGCAATCCATCCCCTTCTGATGGATTTGGGGAAAAAAGTATATTCTTTTGCAGCACTTTTAAAATTTTGTTTGTCAGGCTTGTATATTAAAGTTTATCTTTGCATATCTTGAGAACGTGAGGAACTTTATGGTGTACATTCCCTCTTCTGTGAAAAAAACATCTTTGTATAATCTTATCACTTCTATGTCTCAAGTGGCTACCCACTCTTTACAATGTGCATATGAATCACTTCCAGGGCTTCTGCCACTAGAACGGTTATGAAGAGATTTACTTGATTGTGTACTCAAAACCTTCCTGAGGAAGATAAAGCTGAAATTCTGAGTTCTCCCTTAGAAAGGTAGATGTTTTTCATAGTCAGTGTTGTAGTACTGATTCTTAGATCCTCCTGTTAATGCAGAAGGGTGTAACCAGCCCATTTCCTTGAATCTTTGCATCATCCCCAGCCAACAGAAGTTCAAGGACCGCTATCTAGGTATAAGACAGGTGACCCCAACTCCATCTTCATTTCTTTCTAGCTGTACAGTCCAAAGCTCTACTCTGTTTATTAAACTCTCACAGGCCATTGGTCAGCTTGTTTTTTCCAATTTTTCTTCCAATCAAATTTCAGGTAAGTATCCTGTTGGGGAAGTTTTCGTCTAGTTAATATTTAAAAAGCTCAGTAACTACTTGGTGTTTGAAGTAAACCCTGCCTAAAGATTTGCATTCATGTTGAGGTGATGTCCTATCTCGTCTTCATTCTTAGCATGCTGGGTTCAGAACCGATCCTTGGTTCTGACTTGACCCGATATAAAAGCTCGAGGTGTTCCACTAGCTCGTGGCTAAAACCCTATCCTGTCATGCACTAGGAAAGCTCCCCAGATCTCGTTTGCCACTGAACAAGATCGGGTGCTCTTCCTACTGTCTCTCTAAGTAGACTTTTTCTTCATATTTTGACAAAAAGTGTTAGCTATTTTTAATTGTGTTTATTCTTTTTAATAATTACTAAAGTAGTTATGTGTTTTCATTTGTTTCCTCTTGAGTTTTACACTGCTGTTGGCAGTCGTTTCCCCCCAAGCCCTTTTTTCCCCCTATCTCGGCTAAAAACTTAATTACTAAAAGCCAGTTTTTAGTTAGAGGGCTTTCCTTTCCCTTTCTGTTTTCTTCTTTAACTCCTCAAGGCTTAACTTAGAGGGCTCTTCCTGTTGTTGGACCTCGTCTAGCTGACTTCTTGCTGTTATCTTTGTTGTTGAAAAAAAAGTAGTAGAGTATATATTTACATGTTGTATAGTTGTTAGTTGCTTTCCTTTATTGTTGCTGACTATGTCTTCAAAGGATTCTAAGGAAGCTAAATCCTCTGGGTTTAAAAAATGTGTCAAATGTGGTAAAAAAATGTCTATTACTGACAGGCATACCATTTGTGTGTACTGTCCTGGAGTGGTTCACCTCCATGAGTCCTGTGCCATCTGTCACCCCTTTAGCCACAGGGCGTTATTACAAAGGAAAAATAAATTGATACTAAGAGGCCTATTGAAAACCCCCTTTTCTGAAGTGATCGAAGAAAGTCAGGGTTCTTCAAAGTTGGGCCAATCCCCTTCTTCAGAGTCTGGGAAAAGGTCCTCATCTTCGAGTGCTCAGTAGGAGCCATCAAAAAAATACTGCCAAACGTTTCAGCTCCAGAACCGAAGGCTGTCAGGTCTGAGAAGCCTACTACCCCAGCTCCTTCAATTTCGGTGCCGGTGGAATTTCTTGTGCGGAGCCGGTCCCCTGAACGGCAACGGGTAACTCCCACTCTAAGGTCTCCATTGCTACAGTCCTCAAAATCTGTTGCCCCCTCTTCTCAATCTTCCAGAAGCCTGTCCGATGACTATGTGGATCGTGTAGTACAAAGAAAGTTAAGGACACCGGTACTTGCCAAACTGTTGTCGGATCCAACCCAGAGGGCTTCGGAACTGACCAAGCCCACCCTTTCAGCTTCGATTCCTCCACCAATCTGATCTCAGACCTCGGAGCCAGGATGTCTGGAACTGATTGTAATGGAACCATCGGAACAGAGACTTATCACAGGATCTTTGGATCCGAACATCGCTCTGACGTCCTCTGTACTATCTGCTCTCAAGGAGTCTAGGATCTGATGCTCTCCAGTTGGGTCTGGGGAGGGGAGTCGGATCGGACAGTTGTCTGATCCGAACTTGCCTCTCTGGGCGCCAGCTTGGGTGAGTATTGAAGTTTCAGAACCGAAGTCTTCAATTAAAGCTAAGTACCCAGCTGGGGAAACTTTTTCTTGCTCCTTACCGATGTCAGTAAAAGTTAATTGCATTACTTGTGGGAAGCAAATACCTCATAAGGATTTTCATTTGTACTGTATTCCTTGCCTAGGCCCAGATCATAACGTGCCTTGCTGTCAGTTTTGTGCTAGATTTAGCCAATGCACTATTAAGCGTCGGTATATTTTTGCTTCAAAATATTTTGGATCCAGATTTAATTACCCTGAAATGTCGTCGGATAGCAATCCGACTATCAGAGTACACAAAAAACCAAAGAAAAGGACAGAGACAGATCGAGGTCCAAAACCGACGACGAAACTTCTCCTAAGCCAGTCGCCGGTTTGCAATGAGGTGCTTTTGCAGCCCCTGATACCCGCTACTTTTGAGTCGCAGGCCTCTACCGAGACCCATGCGGAGTTTGGTATGCCGCGAGATTCTCAGAGTATTGAACCCGTGGATGTCTCCCCCTCGGATGGGTCCGGAGCCGCTGAGAAGGCACCAGCTTCTGAGGGTGTTTTCAGGCCTCAACATTTTCATATAAAACTGACGCCAGCTTCAAAAACAAAATCAACTTCTAAGTCTAAAAAAACGACGCATGAGCCACTTGCTCAGGCCCCTATGCCTAAAAAACAGATGATCAAAATGGCTGAGGACTTAATTACCTTGATCAGGGGTTCCCAATCCCCCCCCCCCCCCACCGCTTATAGGTCTAGGCAAGACACTGATTATAAATCTTCAGATCAGGTTTCTATTTCTTCTGATCAGGAATTTTCTATACCACCCTATGAGGATTCGGATGCAGAAGAATCCATTCCATCTGCATCTCCTCCTGAGGATTATTCTTTTGGAGAAACCTTGCATACTTTAAGGGAACATTTTCATTGGGAGAGTCAGGATTTCTCTGAATCAAAAAAGAGGCTTAGGGATTTCCTTCTTCCTCAGCATAGGGCTTTGGCTGTACCTCCTGTATTAGATATTGTTGATGATGTGTTTTCGGAATCAAGCATGACTCCTGATTCCCTACCTCCGGCTCCTAGTAAGCCAGACAGATATTACAGGGTTCCTGACTCCCACAAATTTCTATTCAAAAATCCTGCTGCTGATCCTGAAACTATCTCACAGGGTCCCAGAGGTGTAAAAGCCTCTACAGCCAAAAATCCTACCCCCTCTGATAGAGATTCCAGGGTGCTGGATAGATGGGGAAAGAAGGTTTATACGTCTGCAGCCTTGGCAATTAGGGCCTTAAACTGCCAGTTTCATATGCTTAAATATCAACTGCATGTTATGGGCCTATTGAAACAGAAAATTATGTTGATTTCTGATTGTGTGGAAAATAAAGAATTACAGGAATTATTGCATGCAACAGAACAGGTTGGAAAGCATACTTTGCAATGTGGTTTTGATTCCTTGGAGGCCTCTTGCAGGGCCGCAGTTACTGGATCTGTGATTAGAAGGCATGCCTGGCTCAAGGAGCAAAATCTGCCTGATCATGTTAAAGCTAAATTGTTGGATGCACCTTTACAGCATGATACTCTGGTAATAAGCCAAAGAGGTTTTAAAGAAAATGGAAGACCAAGCTAAATCTATGCAAACTGTAAAAGATTTCTTACAAGTGCAGCCACCCAGATTCAGTAGGCACTGACCTACTAAAAATTGGTCCTATCCTGTGTCCAACAGAGCCTCTCAAGGCAAATCCAGGCACTCTAAAGGCTCTAGATATCAAACACAGGGGTCTTACAGGTCAAAGCAATGGGGGTGCCTTTACCTCCAAATCTGGAAGAAACAAAGCACAACTGTACATTAAGCAGTCTCAGTGACTTCCCTCTACCATCACCAAGTACTTATCTTTTGGCAGCCCCCTTGGGGGGGAAAATTAGCACTTCATGCTCAAAATTGGCAGTTAATTACCCAGGACAAGTGGGTATTAAATATAGTATCCCAGGGGTACAGATTTCATTTCCACACTTTGCCAATTCCAAACGGTTGGCCACATCTGCCACAAAATCAATGGGCAGAGGCTCAGAAACAAGTTACATCCGTCATGGATATGGGGGCTATTCAACCAGTACCAGAACAGGAAAAAGGACAAGGTTTTTATTCAAGACTGTTCCTGGTACCCAGAAAAGACAATGCCTGGCGTCCAATACTGGACTTATCGATTTTGAACACATTCTTGGACATTCTAAAATTCAAAATGCTGACTTTACAACAGCTACTGCCCATGCTGGGCAAGAACGCTTGGTTAGTGACTCTAGACTTTAAAAGAGGCATACCTGCATATCCTAATAAGTGAATCCTGCAGAAGATACCTCCACTTCAAGGCAGGTTTTATGCATTACCAATTCTCTGCACTGCCCTTTGGCTTATCTACTGCACCCAGGGTCTTTATAAAGTGCCTGGCACCAGTATTTGCATTTTGCAGACAAAGAAGCATACAAATCTATCCTTACTTGGACAACTGTCTCATTCAAGCAGAAAACAAGGACATTCTTCTTCAACATCTGGCGTTTGTAAAAAGGCTTCTAACATGCCTAGGGTACACGATGAACGAAAAGAAATCACAACTGGTATCCTTTCAAAAAAATTACATTCCAGGGTGCAAGCTTGAATACAGCTGCCCAGATGGCTTACCTTACGCCAGACAAACAAAGGCAACTGACTATATACTTCAAACAGATGGCAACAAAAACACAGTTATCTGCAAGACAAATTCTGCAGGCTTTGGGGTTCATGGCATCCTGCATTCTACTAATTCCATATGCAAGACTGCATATGAGGAAACTTCAATGGTATCTAAAAAGTTTATGGAGTCAACATTGTCACAGTCTGGAAACAATGATTCCTCTCATTCCCTGCCTACAACAGGAGTTTCTTTGGTGGGCAGAGACATGTCACCAAAACAAGGGACTGACTGTCTTTCACTCTACCCCCTGCCACCCAAACCCTAACTGCAGAGGCATCAGACTATGCTTGGGGGGCCCACCTGGCGGGGAAATGCATTCAGAGCATATGGAACCCAAAACAAATGCATCTGCATGTCAACCAGAAGGAGATGCTAGCTGTTCACTATGCCCTGACAGCCTTCAAGGACGTACTTCATCCAGGACGACTACTGATAGACTGACAACACCACAGTTATGTGGTACATAAACGAGCAGGGGGGTACACATTCCTACCCCCTTTGCAGACTAGCCATGGCATTGTGGGACACAGCCTTGACTTACCAAGTACATCTTCAAGCTCAATTCCTGCCAAGAAAACAAAATACTCTGGCAGGCGACCTAAGCAGAAATCTTATGGACCCTCATGAGTGGAAACTGGATCCACAAGTCTTCAGCATGGTAGCACAGAAATGGGGGAGCCCAGACATAGATCTGTTTGCCTCTCCCTAAAATTATCAGCTGGACAAATTCTGCACAAGGACTTATCACAGACAAGCATGGAAAGTGGATGCCCTATGCTTCAGTTGGAAAAACCTATCAGTCTACGCCTTTCCTCCTCTGCCTCTTCTCCCCAAGGTTTTACTAAAGGTCAGACAGGAAAAAAAAAATGATCCTAATTGCTCCGGACTGGCCTCGCCAGCACTGGTACCCATTTCTAAGGAATATGTCTCAACTCTCTCCTTGGTACTTGCCTTAAATACCTCATCTACTGTCTCAGCAGAACAATCAAATTCTGCACAATCGGCTCCAAACTCTGAACCAGGCAGCATGGCTGATCATGTAATTATTCAAACAACACTTCTCAGTAAATCTGTGATGGATGTCATTTTGGAAGCTTGAAGGCCTAGTACTAGAAAATCTTATGCTGATCAATGGAAGAGATTTTGTGCTTGGAACCAAGCACAAGGAACGGACACAGCAAAACCAAATATTCCTCAGATTTTACAATACTTGACTGAGATGCTTGACAAGGGCCTATCTTTTTCTTCAATAAAAATCCATGCCTCTGCCATCTCGGCTGATTACAACACAGAGCCTCCCATCTTTTCTCATCCTCTGCTAAAACAGTATCTTAGAGAGGGCCAAAAATTTAAGGCATCCCAGAAGATCACCAACTCCTGCATGGGACCTCAATTTTGTGCTGGAAAAACTCACCCTGCCTCCTTTTGAACCAGCAGCTACAGCGGATATAAAGTTTTTATCTTGGAAAACAGCTTTCATTTTGGCAATCACTTCAGCAAGAAGGGTTTCAGAACTACAGACCCTCATGACTGTGGAGCCTTTTATTACATTTTAGCCGGAGAGGGTGTCCCTCAGGACCAACCCTTCCTTTATGCCCAAGGTGGTATCCAGTGTGGCTCTTAACCAAACTATTCACCTGCCAGCATTTTATCCAAATCTGCAAAACAAGGGGCAGCAGATTCTGCATTCATTGGACTTACACAGACAGCTAGGATTCTACTTAAACAGGATCATATCTCTAAGAAAATCTGAGCAACTACTGGTGGAATTTGCTGCAGGATCAGAGGGGAAGGCTGTATCAAAGCAGCCTATTTCTAAGTGGATTATCCACTGCATTCGTTTCTGCTACTTGCATCATGGTAAACCGGTGCCCAAGGGAATCGGGTCACATTCCACCAGTGCTGCCTCTACCTCAGCTGCCTTTCGCAGAGGAGTTCCACCCAAAGACATTCTAGAAGCTGCTACCTGGAGCTCTGGTCATACTTTTACAAAGCATTATCATTTGCCTCTCTTCTCTAAGTCCAGGGCAGGCTTTGCCTCTGCAGTTCTGCAGGGCCTTATAGCCGCTCCTAATGCTATTTAGTTCCATCCTCCCATCCATAGCTTTGGGATTCTACCCAAATGTAATGACTGCAACAGTGAAACACGAAGAACATAGCACAGTTGTGTACACTTACCATAAATGTAGATGTTCGAGTGTATTCACTGTTGCAGTCCGGGTTACCCAACCGCCATCCCCCTTTTTTTCTAGAACTTCTCTTTCCTTCACTATATTCTAAAGCCTTTGTGGTGTATTTGCTTTTAGATGAAGGTAGTTTATGCTGCTAAAAGTGCAGTTACATATTCATTGCTGTTTATATATGTGTGTGTGTGTGTTTTTTTTTTTGCTCCCCATTTGGGGGGCACCTGACATCTAGGGCAAGAAAAACTAAATAAAATGGCGTCGGCTGCATGTTTTATACCCCTGACGACCTGACGCCATGGAAGAGGAGACCGCAGCCGATGCAGGACCCAAGACTTTGATATTCAGGCCAACTGAGGGCAACCTGGCAGCAGATTACCCCAAATGTAATGACTGCAACAGTGAATACACTCGAACATTACATTTATGGTAAGTGTACACAACTGTACTTTCCTCCACTTGGGTCTCCACCTTTCGACGAACTAATGGACCTAGTTTCTTGAAAGGTATGGGAGTCTCCAGATTCAGTGGAATCTGTTCCTCGGAGGCCAAATAAGTTTATCACCTCTTCAGTGGACAGAAGATGTTCATCGTGCATACAGCTGCAGTAATCACAGATGGGTCCTCTGCCGTCAGGCAGGTCCTCGGTCGGCCGAATTCCAAAGTCTAGGTCCGGCGTCGGTTGTTGTCGCTTTCTCTCCTGACGTCAGTGAGGCCGGAGTATATAAGACACAGCCGACGCCATGTTCTTCTGTCTTTTTTGCTGCGCGGTGCCCGAAGCAGAAGCAGTTCGCAAGTGCCGGTCGGCCAGCTCCTGAATTACGAAAAATTGGAAACCGAAGTCTTCATTAAAGCTAAGTACCCCATTGGGGAAACTTTTCTTGCCTCAGACCGATGTCAGAAAAAGTTAATAATTGTATTTCTTGTGGGAAGCAAATACCGCATAAGAATTTCCATTCCCTCTGCATACCTTGTTTAGGCCCAGACCACGACGTCTCGGGCTGTCGCTTTTGCGCTACTTTCAATAAACGCACTATTAAGCATCGGGCGGAGTTCGCCCAGCACTTTTTTGGTAAAGAATTTGATTATAAAATGTCGTCGGAGACTCCGACTACCGTTTTGTCCAAAAAACGCAAGGACAAGGACCGACACGCGAGGTCCGCAGTCCCCACCGACACCATGCCAAAACCGGCTACACGTGGTCCGGTTCTCAGCGAGACGCCTTTGCAGTCCCTGACTACCGACGACACTCCTTTGGCGGTGTCCTCTGTACACGAGACCGCAGGTACCTCGGCCCTTTCCCAGACTACAACCACCGAAGCCATTACGAATGTTGAGCCTCCTAATGTGGACAGGTCCACTTCCACCCATGGTGTCTTTAGACCCTCATCTTCCTTTTCTATTAAGGCCTTTACTAAATCCAAATCAGCCAGGCATCCCAAGAGGCCTGTTGCACAGGGTCCTTCTCCAGGCCCCATGCCTAAAAAAACAGATGCTTAAAATGGCTGAGGATTTAATTACTCTTATCAGGGGTTCTCAGCCCCCTCCAGACAAGAGACCCAGAGTGGAGGAAGATTCTCCCTCTTCTGATCAGGGCTCCATTTTATCAGAACATTCTGATGTAGAGGAACACTCTTACTCCCCTTTTGAAGATTCGGATGCAGAGCAGTCCATTCCTTCTGTATTTCCTCCTGAGGATTTTTCCTTTGGGGAAACCTTGCACACTTTGATGGAACACTTCCATTGGGAAGGCCAAGACTTTTCCGATTCCAAGAAAAGACTTAGGGAATTTCTTTTGTTACCTCAACACAGACCTCTGGCGATACCTCCTGTTTTGGACATACTTGATGATGTTTATTCGGAGGCTTGCCTTAACCCTGATTTCCTGCCTCCTGCACCAGTCAAACCTGATAGGTACTACAGAGTTCCTAACTCTCACCAATTTCTCTACAAAAGCCATAATGCTGACCCTGAAACCATTTCTCAAGGCCCCAAGGGATTGAAGGCCTCTACTGCCAAGAATTCACTTCCTGCCGAAAGAGAATCAAGATCCTTAGAAAGGTGGGGAAAAAAGGTATATACCTCGGCCACCCTAGCCATGAGGGCCTTAAATTGTCAGTTTCATATGCTTAAATATCAACAGTTCCTGTTATCACAATTAAGGAATAAAATGTCTCAACCTGAACAACCAGATTTGAAGGAGTTGCAGGATATGATGCATAGTGCAGAGCAAGTGGGTAAACACACCTTACAGTGTGGCTATGATGCCCTAGAGGCCTCAAGTAGAGCTGCTGCTACAGGATCAGTCATTCGTAGACATGCCTGGCTTAGGGAACAAAGCTTGCCTGATCATGTGAAAGCTAAACTTCTAGATGCTCCTTTACAAAAGGATGTGCTGTTTGGTACTAATGCTGAGGAGATATTACGGAAAATGGAAGAAAAAGCCAAATCTATGCAAACTGTCAAAGCTTTTCTACAGGTACAACCACCACGTTTAGCAGAAATTGGCCTTCAAAAAACTGGTCCTTTCCAGCCACTGACAAGCCCCAAAGAGGTAGATACAGACGCACAAGGGGCAGAGGGCAATCACAAGGATCATATAGAGGCCGACAATGGCAAACTCCAGCACCAAGAGGTGGCGAAGACAGTGCACAACAATACAGGAAGCAAACCCAATGACTCCCTCATTTGCATGCCAAGCAAGTCTCAGCTGGCAGCACCTTTGGGAGGAAAGCTGGCATTATTTGCAAGAAATTGGCATATTGTCACAACAGACAAATGGATCCTGGATGTTATAAACAGAGGCTACAAATTTCAATTCCACACTCTTCCAAAAATGAGAGGCATGCCAAACCTGCCACACAATCAAAGGGCAGAGGCACAACTACAAATTTCAAAGCTCATAGGCATGAGAGCTGTTCAAGAGGTACCTACTCACGAACAAGGTCAAGGTTTTTATTCCAGACTTTTTCTGGTACCAAGGAAAGGAACCGACTGGAGACCCATTTTGGACTTATCCATCCTAAACACATTTTTACCCGTACCAAAATTCAAGATGCTCACATTACAGCAGCTTCTTCCCATGCTGGGCAAGGAGTTTTGGCTGGTAACATTGGACCTCAAGGAGGCATACCTGCATGTCCCAATCAGACAAAGCTGCAGAAGATACCTCAGATTTCTTGCAGGTTCAATCCACTATCAATTCTCTGCATTGCCCTTTGGCTTATCTACTACGGCCAGAGTATTCACAAAATGCCTGGCATCAGTGATTGCCTACTGCAGACTTCAAGGGATACAAATTTACCCTTATTTGGACGGCTGCCTGATCCAAGCGGACAGCAAGCACATACTTCTGGAACATCTGGCCTATGTAACACGGTTACTGCATTCTCTGGGATACACAATCAACAAAGAGAAATCCAGGCTCACACCATCTCAGAAAATAACCTTCCTGGGTGCCAACTTGGACACAAACACCCAGATGGCCTACCTTACGCCAGAAAAACAGGGGCAACTAACTCAGTACTTCAAAATACTAGCAAAATGTACCAGGCTTACTGCAAGGAAAATCCTGCAGGCTCTGGGCTTCATGGCATCTTGCATTCTTTTAATCCCATGTGCAAAGTTGCATATGAGAAAACTTCAATGGTACCTAAAAAAACCTATGGTCTCAACACAGTCACAGTTTGGAAACAATAATACCAATAATTCCATGTTTGCAAAAGGAATTTCTATGGTGGGCCCAGGCATGTCAAGCAAACACAGGTCTTCCATTCTGCAAGCCTTAAGCAAATCAAGTCATCACAACAGACACCTCAGATTACGCCTGGGGGGCGCACATGACAGACAGGTGCATTCAGGGCAAATGGACCCAAAAGGAAAAGCACCTTCACATCAATCAAAAAGAAATGCTAGCAGTAATAAATGCAATTACAGCTTTCAAGGACCTCCTGCATCCAGGACAATTACTGATAAGAACAGACAACACCACAGTAATGTGGTACATAAACAAACAAGGAGGAACACATTCATACCACTTGTGCAGACTAGCCATGACTCTTTGGAACTTGGCTCTGGAATGGCAAATCGAACTTCAAGCACAGTACTTGCCTGGATTGGAAAACACACTGGCAGACAATCTAAGCAGAAATATGACAGATCCACACGAATGGAAGTTGCATCCTCAGGTGTTTACAGAGATAATCCAAGCGTGGGGGAGGCCAGACATAGATCTTTTTGCCTCCCACAGGAACCATCAATTGGAAAAGTTTTGTTCGAGGACCTTTCATCCAAAGGCCTGGAGAGTGGACGCCCTTTCATTCAGTTGGACAGCATGGACAGTTTACGCTTTCCCACCTCTGCCTCTACTGCCCAAGGTGCTCCTGAAAACAAGAGCGGACAGACCGAAGATGATACTGATTGCTCCAGATTGGCCAAGGCAACACTGGTACCCGCTCCTGAGGAGCCTAACACATACTCCTCCCTGGTCCCTACCTCTAATGCCTCTTCTGCTGACTCAGCACAGCTACTAAACTCTTCACAGTCAGCTGAAAACACTCAATCTCGCTGCATGGAAAATTCCTTAACACCACAACAGACCGTACTCTCCAAGGAGGTGCAGGATGTCATTTTGGAGGCCAGAAGGCCATCTACTAGAAAGGCTTGCTCCGCAAAATGGAAACGGTTTTGCTCTTGGAATGAGAAAAAAGGCCAGGACCCTAGAAAACTGAATTTGCCTCAGGTATTACAGTATCTAGCTGAGCTGCTGAACAGTGGACTCTCATTTTCTTCCATAAAAATCCATGCCTCAGCCATTTCTGCAGAATTCAACACGGATCCTCCCTTATTTTCTCACCCACTCTTACGACAGTTCCTCAGAGGGGCTAAGAATATAAGACCACCAAGGAAACAACCAATACCAGCCTGGGATCTTAATTACATTCTAGAAAAATTAACATTGCCTCCTTTTGAACCAGCTGCCTCAACAGATTTGCAATATTTGTCCTGGAAAACAGCCTTCCTTCTGGTCATCACTTCAGCTCGTAGGGTTTCTGAACTACAGGCCCTCATGGCGGTACAGCCCTTCCTCATCTTCCATCAGGACAGGGTTTCCCTTCGTACCAACCCGTCATTTATGCCTAAAGTGGTATCCAGGGTAGCTTTAAACCAAGCCATACACTTACCTACCTTTTACCCCAATCCTCAAAACAAAGGGGAAAGGCTGCTACACTCCTTAGACATCCATAGGCAGCTACATTATTATTTGGACAGAACAAAGTCCTTCAGGAAATCAGAACAACTTTTTGTGTCCTATGCTGTAGGGGCCCAAGGGAAGCCAGTTACCAAGCAGACAATTTCAAAGTGGATAGGCCACTGCATATGGTTTTGTTATTCATATCATGGGAAATCTGTTCCCACAGGCATCAGATCCCACTCTACCAGGGCCACAGCTACCTCTACAGCCTTCCTCAGAGGAGTTCCTACCAAAGATATTTTGGAGGCAGCCACTTGGAGTTCTGTACATACCTTCACAAAACACTACCACCTGCCTTTATATTCCAAAACTAGAGCAGGCTTTGCCACTGCTGTGTTGCAGGGCATTCTGGCTCATCCCAGTTCCACCTAGTACCTACCACCCTGTGCGTAGCTTTGGGACTCTACCCATCTGTGATTACTGCAGCTGTATGCACGATGAACATAGTACAGTTTTGTACCTACCATAAATGTAGATGTTCGAGTGCTAATACAGCTGCAGTACAGGTTACCCTCCCTCCTTCCCCACTTGGTAAAGGCATGGGGCCTAACCCCCTCTTCATACAACCTGACTGGGTTATCCTTCTATGGTTTATTTGCTTGCAACTACTGATTTTGGATTATATTGCATTGCATGTATATATATATATATATATATCTATAAAATTTATGTATTGCCTTCCTTCTGGGGGCACCTGACATCTGGGGCAAGAAAGACTGAAGAACATGGCGTCGGCTGTGTCTTATATACTTCGGCCTCACTGACGTCAGGAGAGAAAGCGACAACAACCGACGCCGGACCTAGACTTTGGAATTCGGCCGATCGAGGACCCGCCTGACGGCAGAGAACCCATCTGTGATTACTGCAGCTGTATTAGCACTCGAACATCTACATTTATGGTAGGTACAAAACTGTACTTTTTCTAACCAAAGGAGTCCCAGTAGATGCTATGGTGGTGGCGGCAGCTACCAAGAAGGAACTCTCAGAGATGTCTTCTGTCCATTCGGCGAACAAGGAGTCCTGTATGACGGACAGATATGGGAAGCGCACCTTTTCTTCTCTGACTTTTGTGCTTAGATTGCAGAATTATCTGACTCACTTTTCTAGAGACTTTAGAGAAATCCCCTGAAAGAGCTAGGAGATACCCTCCACGGTTTAATAGCTGAGAGAGTGTCGGAGAAGGTTTCCTCTCAACTCTCCACCTTAAATTCAGTGGTCAACTCCTCCATGAGACTCGTTTCTTATGTAGCGGAATGAGCGAGCAGAGCAGCGGGTTCAGGAATTTCCCTAAGAAAACATTCCTGGATACGCTTGTGTGACTTTGTGGAGCTCTATAAATCTTCTTTTGTAAATGCCCCTTTCGATGGCTCATCTTTGTTCAAGCTAAAAGTCAAAGACACACAAACCAGGTATGAACAAGAAGGAAAGACGCTCTCTGCTGTAGGAGTCCATTTTTCCCTACCTTCCAGACCTTATCCTAAGGGTCAAAAAGGAGGAAAAATGTGGTTTTGAAAATCCCAGAGAGCTTTTCAGGACAAGCGAGGTGATTGTTCCCCCAGGGGCAGAGGGGGAAGTAGTAATGTAAGATGCCAGCCATGCAGCAGAGTTGGTCAGCAAAATCAGGGTGACAGGGAATCATTCCTTAGTAAGCTCTTTCAGTGGTCCTGAAGGGAGGTCCGCCTGTCCATCTCTAGAGGCAGTCGGGGGCTGCTTGTCTTTGTACTCAGAAGCCTGGCTAATGGTAACAAAAGACAAGTGGGTACAAAGCATCATATCCAGTGGTTACTTCATACTTTTTTACTTCCCCGTCCCAAACATATAAAGCATTCCGAATGTTCCACCCAGTCGGAGGGAACAGGCAACTCTAGAAATACAAACGTTGCTAGGAAAAAGTCTCATCCAAACAGTCCCTGCAGACCAAATAGGATCCGAAACTTACTCAAGATTCTTTTTAGTTTCAAAGAAAACAGGGGACTGGAGACCCATCCTGGATCTCAGCAAATTAAACAAATCAATAAGAAAGTCAAAGTTCCAGATGGTAGCACTGCAGTTAGTACTCCCGTTTCTGGGACAAGATGATTGGATGTGCCATGTAGACCTCCAGGATGTGTATTACCACATAAAAATGGACAGGCGGTCCAGGGGTCATTTGCGCTTTTGGCTAGGAGATGGTCACTACCAGTTTCGAGCTCTGCCCTTTGGCCTCACTACAGCTCCCAGTGTGTTCACCAAATGTATGGTAGTAGTCACCCCTCACTTGAGACGCCTAGGATTCCGAGTGTTTCCATACCTAGATGACTGGCTCCTAACTGCCACCACTGAGCATCTACTAATGAAAGCGAGAGACACCACCTTGCATCTCTGTTCTCACGTAGGGATCACAATAAGTTACGCAAAATATGCCTTGTTGCCATCTCAGAGTATCATTTTTATAGGAGCAGATTTAGATGCAACAAAAATGATGGCCAAACTTCCTTTGGAAAGGGTTCAGGATGTTCTCCGTTTTTCACTGTTACAGTCATCACATTTGGGTTATCCCTGCCAGGGTAGCCCTCGGCCAGCCCAAATACCAAAGGCTTAGTATAGTATTTTTCCTTCAGTTGCTGTCACTTCAGGACTGATGTCAGGTCATCAGTAGTATAAAGTAAGGCAGCCGACGCCATTACATCAGTCTTTCTTGCCAAGGAGCCTGAAGCAGAAGCAGTTTGCATGAATGCCGGTTGACCATTACCTAAGTTTCGTCTTCCAAATTGAAGCTGAAGTCTTCTAAAGCCAAGTACCCCTTTGGGAATCCTTTTTTCTTGCTCTAACCAATGTCAGAAAAAGTTAACAATTGTCTTGCCCGTGGAAAGCAAATACCACACCGAGACTTTCATTCTTACTGCGTCACTTGCTTAGGCCCAGACCACAACGTCCCTTGCTGTCGCTTTTGTGCTTCAATGCCAGAACTGTATGTCATCGGGCCCTTATTGTAGCTAGATATTTTCGCTTACGGTCCTCGAATTTCGATATGGCTTCGGTAAGCCATCCGACAGCAGATCTTCTGAAAAAAATGTAAGGATAAAGACAGAGACAGACCGCACAGGTCCAAACCTACTGACAACGCTTCCGTTAAGTCAGTTGTCAGTTCTCCAGTCAACAGTGAGATGCTTTCGCAGCCCCTGATGCCCGCTTCTGTGGATTTGCAGACTGCTACCGAGACCCTTTTGGAGTCCGCTATGCCACAAAACTCTTCTTCAGCTAAGGATCCTGCAGATGTCTCTACCTTGGATGGGTCCAGAGCCGCTGAGCAGGCACTGGCTTCCAAGGAAGTACTTCACACTACCGATTCTCGACACAAACCGACGACTTATTTTGCACCTACCTTTCTTTCAAAACTACTGACAGGGGAAGCCAAGCTACCCCTTCCAAAAGGAAAAGAGATCTGTCCCCAGTAGTTTTATCTGAACAGGAATTTGATGACTCTGATGCATCTGAATATGAAGACATGCAACCCCTCTCTGCTTATCAGGATTCTGACGCAGAGAAATCCATTCCTTCAGCCTCTCCACCCGAGGACTTTTCCTTTGGGGAAACCCTTCATGCCTTAAGGGAGCATTTCCAGTGGGAATGTTAGGACTACCCTCAGTCTAAAAAGAGACTCAGAGAATTCTTAGATCTTCGCACGGACCCCCTGGCCATTCCCCCAGTACTGGATGTTGTGGACGATGTTTTCCTGGAACCCAGTTTGACTCCTGACACCCTTCCTCCTGCTTCCAGAAAGCCTGACAGATATAAGAGTCCTTGACTCACACAAATTTATTTTCAAAAATCCTACTGCTGATCCTGAGGTAATTTCTCAAGGGCCTAAAAGAATTAAAGCAACCTCTGCTAAGAATTCCACCCCCTCAGATAGGGATTCCCGAGCACTAGACATATAGGGTAAAAAAGTATACACCTCTGCTACTCTTGCTATTAGAGCATTAAATTGTCAATTCCACGTGTTGAAATATCAGCAACATACCATGGAACTCCTCAAACAAAAAAATATCTTCTTTTCATGCTTGTGCAGAAAATAAAGAATTACAAGAGTTAATGCACTCTGCAAGTCAAGTAACTAAGCACACCTTACAATGTGGTTTTGGTGCTCTAGAAGCATCTTGCAGGGCAGCAGTCACTGGTTCTGCCCTTAAGAAGGCATGGTTGGCTTAAGGAGCAGTCCTTGCCACACCATGTCAAATCCAAATTATTGGATGCACTCTTGCACAAAGCCAACTTATTTGGCACCAAGGCAGAAGAGGTCTTTAAAAAGATGGAAGAAAAAGCTAAATCTATGCAGACAGTTAAATACTTCTTACAGGTCCAGCCACCGAGGTGCAGTAGGCAGTGCGCCTCCAAGCACTGGTCCTTTCCTGCCCCCTCCAGGCCAGCTCAGCCCAGACCCAGGGGAAGCAAATCCCCGAGACAACAGCCCCAGGGAATGCAGAGATCTAAGCAATGGAGTTCCTCCTCTTCAAAAACAGGGAGTGCAAAGCCACCCTCTTATGGTAAGAACTCACAATGACTTTACACTTCCACCCCCTACCTCTGCCCACCTGCTTGTGCCCCTAGGAAGAAAACTCTCCTTCCACGCAAGCCACTGGGCCACCATTACCAACGACCAATGGGTCCTCAAAATTATTTCCACACTCCACCAACCCCAAAAGAGTTCCCAGATCTTCCTCCAAATCAGTGGGCAGAGACCAAAAAGCAAGTCCTTTCCCCTGCTCTCCATGAGGGCAATACAGCATGTTTCTGCAGAACAGGTAGGCCAAGGTTTCTACTTCAGACTCTTCCTGGTACCTAGAAAAGAGGGCATGTGGCACCCCATCCTCAATCTATCCATTCTAAACACCTTTCTGGTGATACCAAAAATGCTTTCCAAGGATGCTTGGTTAACCACCCTAGACCTAAAAGAGGCCTACCTACATATCCCAGTCAGGGAATCCTGCAGGAAATACCTAAGTTTCAGGGCAGGATCTATGCACTTTCAGTTCTCTGTGCTTCCCTTTGGCTTATCCACTGCTCCCAGAGTTTTCACAGAATGTCTGGCTCCCGCCATTGCTTTTTGCAGACAATGACATATTCAGTTTTACCCATACTTAGATGACTGCCTGATTCAGGCAGACAGTCAGGAAAAGCTGCTACAGCACTTGCCTTTTGTAAAGGACTTACTGACCTCCCTGGGGTATACTGTCAATGAAAATAAATCAATACTAGTCCCCACACAAAAAATTGTATCCTTGGGAGCAAGCCTAGACACAGCATCCCAGATGGTATTCCTTACTCCAGAAAAAACAAGCCTACCTGACAGGCTACTTCTCTCAACTAGCCACCAGAACCAAGTTATCCACAAGGAAAATCCTGCAAGCTCTAGGGTTCATGGACACCTGCATTCTACTCATTCCATATGCCAGACTGCATATGAAGAAACTACAATGGTACCTAAAAAGCCTTTGGTGTCAACACTCTCAAGACCTGGAAACTCTCATACCAATGATACCTTGTCTAAGGAAAGATTTTCTTTGGTGGGCAGCAGCATGCAACTACAACAAGGGACTTCCCTTCTCACAACCCCATGCCGCCCAGACCCTCACCACAGACACATGAGACTATGTCTGGGGTGCACTCCTGGACGGCAGGTACATTCAGGGCCATTGCAGCCCAAATCAAATACATCTGCACATCAACCAAAAAGAGATGCTAGCTGTTCAGCATGCCCTGACAGCTTTCAGACCTTTACTCTCCCGGGGCCTCTACTGATCAAAACAGACAACACCACAGTGATGTGGTATATCAACAAGCAGGGAAGGACTCACTCTTATCCTCTCTGCAGGCTCGCCACGATCCTTTGGCACACGGCCTCAGCCATGCAACTACACCTGCTAGCACAATTCCTGCTAGGCTCCCTAAACTCTGTGGCAGACAACTTAAGCAGAAACCTGCTAGACCACAGAACCTTCACTCTTGTAACCTAGAAATGGGGCACCCCAAAGGTGGACCTCTTTGCCTCCCACTCCAGTCAGCAGCTCAGCAAATTCTGCACCAAGGAACCTCACAGCAAAGCCTGGAAAGTGGTTGCTCTATTTTTCCAGTGGGTGAACCTCTCGGTATACGCATTTCCTCCTCTACCACTCATTTCAAGGGTACTGCTAAAAATAAGGGAGGAAAAACCAAGGGCAATCCTGATTGCCCCAGACTGGCCCCGCCAGCACTGGTACCCACTGCTGCGCGCAGCCTGTCACCCCTGCCACCTACCTCAGATCCTAACACTCCTGATCCAGAGGAATGGAGAATTCATGCATCCCCAATTGCAGACCCTGAACCTGGCAAGCCTGGCTTATCCCTGGCCTCTCCTCAAGCTGCCAGTCTAAGCAAACAAGTCCAAGAGGTAGTACGTGAGGCCTGATGCCTCAGCACTAGAAAATCCTTTGCTGACAAGTGGAAAAGGTTTTGCACCTGGATCCAGGCTAAGGGTGCCGGAACGGCACAGCCCTTCCTACCTCTCATCCTGGATTGCCTAGCAGACCTATTACACAGGGGTCTATCCTTCTCTTCTATTAAAATTCATGCCTTTGCCATCTCTCCTCATTACAGCACAGAGCCACCTCTCTTCTCACACCTTCTCATCAAAGAGTTCCTAAAAGGGGCTAATAACTTAAGGCCACCCAGAAGAGCTCCTACCCCAGCTTGGGACCTTAACTTTGTGTTGGAAAAGCTCACCCTACCCCCTTTGAACCTGCAGCTTCAGCTAGAAGAGTATCAGAGCTACAAGCACTCATGGCTGTAGAGCCCTTCATCATTTTCCATGCTGACGGGGTTTCCCTCAGGACTAACCCATCCTTCATGCCTAAAGTGGTGTCCATTGTGGCTCTCAATCTATCTATTCATTTGCCCACCTTTTTCCCCACCCACAGAACAAGGGGGAAAGGATTCTGCAGTCTCTAGATGTGCACAGACAGCTCATATTCTATCTGGGAGGACTAAATCATTTAGAAAAACTGATTAATTGCTTGTCAGCTTCGCAGCAGGGGCAGAGGGCAAGGCCATATCCAAACAAACAGTCTCCAAATGGATACCACACTGCATCCATTTCTGCTACAAACAGAACAGGAAACTGCCCCCAAAGGGGTCAGGACACATTCCACCAGGGCAGCCTCCACCTCTGCAGCTTTTCTCAGAGGGGTCTCCACCAGGGACATCCTGGAGGCTGCAACATGGACATCTGTTCCTAGCTTCAACAAACATTGCCACCTGCCTATCTTCTCCAAATCCAGGGCAGGCTTTGCCACCGCAGTCTTGCAGGGCATCCTAGCCAGCCCGCAGTCTTCGACTGCCTCCACCCTTTTCTTCAGCTTTGGGAATCAACCCAAATGTGATGACTGCAACAGTGAAACACGAAGAACATAGTACAGTTGTGTACACTTACCATAAATGTAGATGTTCGAGTGTATTCACTGTTGCAGTCCTGGTTTCCCTCCCTCCATCCCCCTTGTCTCTCTCTCTCTCTCTCGTTGTCTCTCTCTCTCTTCCTCTTCCTCTCTACTTACAGGGAATTTTTGGTATTTACTTTCTACTGGTTGTGCTCTTCCACCATAACCTAGCTCCCTATTTGGGGCTCCTGACAGGACAAGAAAAACTGATGTAATGGGCGTTGGCTGTCTGATTTTATACCACTGATGACCTGACGTCAGTCCTGGAGCAACAGCAACCGACGCAGAAATACTAAGCCTCTTATTCGAGCCGACTGATGGCTAGCCCTGGCAGGAAAACCCAAATGTGATGACTGCAACAGTGAATACACTCGAAACATCTACATTCATGATAAGTGTACAAAACTGTACTTTCCACAAGGGGTTCTGGACCCTTATCATTCCTCCTCCTCCCAGTCAATGTAAATTGTGGTAGTTTACCCATAGCTAAGGCTGCTGCAGCAGTGATCAGTGTGATAAGCATAGCAGAGTTGCGTAAGTAAACTTACCATAACGGTAATTTTTCTAATGATCACTCTTACAGTAACCACTCCCACCCTCTGTCTCCCTTATTTTGTGTATTTTTGTTACCAGGGTGAGAACCATTGTGTGTATTTTCCTGGAATTTACCTTTTCAGAGCACTAATCTCCCTCCTTCTCTCGGCTGGCATGAAAGCTATGAAGGGCATGGACCCCAAGCCATTCTTTTGCTTCAGTTCAGGTCATGCTAACTATAGAGTTTGTTCTTAGCGGGGATATAACCCATGTAGCTAAGGCTACACTGCATCAATGCTCATTCAAGCATCTACCATTATGGTAAATTTACTTACATAACTGTGTTTTTCTAACACTAGAGAATGTTTGAATGTAGCTGTTGCAGAACTTTGACTTGCCTTGTTCCTCAGTGGTAGCTGATGTTCATCATTAGATTAGTGGTTGCAGTAGTCTTAAGCAGTATAGGATGTCCTACTAAGGGACAGACCAGCCAATTGTAGGGCTCCTTCAATGCTATTTAGCCACTGATATGTACAAGATGTACACAGTAAAACCAGATACTTCTAAACTTTCTTGCTGCCAAAGAATATGCTCCTCTGCATGCTACAGTTGATTGATGGTTGGCTAGCACTCCATTTACACTCAGAGGATAAGATCCCAGTTAATTATTACCTGCTATACAATTATTTTTGTAGAATTTTTTTTTTGAATAATTTATTTAAGGACATTTTAGCCTGTGATGAATGACTTTACAAAACAGTTTCTGTCTTCCTGTGGGTAAATAAAGTGAAGATTGATAGTTGACTTGGATTGAATAGATTATAATCCTCGGGTTTGCTGAAGTAGTGGTGGTGGGGGGAGGATGACATGGAAAAGTCATTGTTAAATGGCACTGTATTCAGAGTTCGGCATAAAAGTTGGAATGAGGTGGGGTTTGGGGATTTGCTAGCAGTAATTAATGCAAAGGCTACTGTTTAATTAGGTAAATTAGGTAATTGTTGTACACTGGATAGGACTAGTGAAGTTATATAGTATGTAAATACAAGAAGTCATGTACATTTAGGATACACAGGGAAGGAATTGTAAATGCATGTTGTTCATGCAGTAGTACGACTATATAGAAACAGTAAATGATTGAAGAAAAGATGTGCCTAGAATATGGAAAGTATATAAGGTAACATAAATGGAAAATTGTACTCCAAGAAGGTGGCTTTGGAAGCTGGCTGGCTGTTATATACTTAGCAGGATATGACCCATATAGCTAAGGCTACTGCAGCTATGATCATTCTGTTGTCAAAAGGTGTTAAGAATTGGGGTGAATTGCTGGTTTTAGGAAAATAGCACAGGATTTGTAAGCCCTGATTCTGAGCTACTCTTTCTGCTAAATGACCTTCTTGGCCACTGCCATACTCGTAACCTACTGGGCTTTCAAAATTCAAAGTTCCCCTTACATTGAAAATGCTATATTCCTTTCCGAATAATTTTAGTGATTTACCTTAGGCAGAACTGCATTTAGCAGGCAGGACTCTAGTCTGTAACTGCACACATCCTGCTGAGCATTATTTATGTTTTACAATTTACAAATATCTAATGAGGAAAAAGTGTTGCACATCAACACCAGTATTAAAAGCTGTATATGCACCTTGGATTGCTGTAAATGTAAGAACAGTGATTAAGCACATTGTATGTAATGAATGGAAAAAAGGCATACAGAAAGCAGGAGAAAATTGGTTTCTTTCAAGAGCTAAAATACACCATCAGAATCCAGGCTAATCAAGCTAAATCCCTGTACTTTAAAACCTAACCCCAAAAAGTTCTGGAACTATGTTTCATCCATTAGCTTTTCTGTACTCTTTATGCTGTTTTGTTAATCTTCAATTTACCTGTCTTTTTTGTATCCCATGGTTTGATAAAAGGCACAGCAAAAAGCATCACCCCCCCCCATCCTTCATCCAGAATGCACTTTTGTCAATCAAAGCCAAGAAACCCTTTTCTACTCCTTTACACAAAATTCATAATTATCTCCCATTTTACTTTGTCTGGTGCTACCTTACTCAGCAAATTCTTAGTTTTCATCTTCAGTTTAACTCTAAGCACTGAACTATTGAGTTCTAGCTTTAAACATGCTCTTGCAATTCTTCTAGCAAGGATTCCAGATGTCAAAGTTGAGTGCAGTTACAAGACCCATTGCAGACCTCTTTGCTTTAGCAGCAGTATTAAAAAAGCTTCTCTACAAGCAAATGCTGAATTATATTCAAAAATATGATTATCTAGCCAGTAAATGACAGGACCCAAACTGCTATCTCTGAATTTTTCTCCAGCATTGACAAAGATCTACTAACATGAGACCATATTTTTTTTTTTACCTAAAAAGGGCTTTGAGAAGTTAAGCCATAACTTACTGCTAAATAAATTATTGGACTATGATTTCTGTCCAAATGTAAATGAAATGTAAATGGTTGAAGTTACTTGTCTAACAGAGCATTCTGTATTGCCTCATGACACTTACTTTCTTGCTTAGGTTTCACATATCCTGGGGTCCTTCAAGGATCTGCTTTAGTTCCTTTATCCTTTTCTCTGTACATAATCTGCCATGGGACTTGCCAGCTGTAAAAAAAAAAACAATGAACACAGATGGTATTGTCTCTTCCTGTGTTGACACTGACTTTACAAGTTACTTTGTGTAAATTTGGAATTGGCTCACTGACAGTGAATTATGCATTGATTCCAGTAAATCCACTGTTGTTTTTTCAGAGTTCTAGGAGACTGAACAGCATTTCACCACCTCAAATGTACAGACTTTTCCCATTTACCAAATGACAAAAATATGTACAGATTTTGCCAGGTTCATTCTCTCTTTTTCAGTCATATTTCGACCCCTAACCGGGGAAAAGCCGAAAGACACAAAAATTGTGACAGTACTACTTTCAAAGTAGCAATTAACTTGTGTAGTTTACAGCATTTCAGTTTTATGTACTTATGATGCATATTTGAGCCATTACGATCAGTAATAGACTATAGTATGACTTATCCATTTTCGCCAATTGTATCACGTTATAGTATGCCATTACGTCTGACCAATGAATAATAACATTTTTCACCTCAAACCTTTCTAATTCTAGAAAACATTACTGCACCTATATTCAGAAAGCAAAATGTCTCCTTATTATAGTCAAATTTATCTGCTTGCTTAATACTGTGTGACTTTCATACTACTCCAGGACAGGTACTGTCCTCTTCTCAGTAACAAGCTATCAGTTCACAAATCCTCTTGCACACACTAAGTGCCTTAAATTAAGTAGACCCAACTTTGTTTTAGCTTTTTAAGAAACAGCATTCCTAAAGCTGTACATCAGGGGTTACCCACCCGGCAGTATAAACGTGGCTCTAGATGATTGTCACTGTTGAAGTGACACCATGACTCTATGTGCAAAAATGGGGGAAAAAAGGGTTGTGAAGGGATGGATGGATTCCTGAAGTCTTCCACATTCTGGAATAGTCTGCCTAATCAAGTTAAAGTTCTGCAGGATTTGACAGCTGTTAAAGTTAAAAATAAAACCTGTCTTGTGGATACAAATGCACCTTCTTTAAAGATGCTGGTTAATTCACTGCTTTAACTATTAGCAAGGTGTAAGGCACTCACAATCTGATGTCCACTGGACTGTTGATTACATCTGACATGGATGTTGTACTCAGATTGTGTATGTATTATATGCAGTCAAGCCATTTTTGTATTTCTGAAAATTTGTTCTTTAATTCACTTGGTATTGATTTTTGATTACTCATCTTTTGTGTTTTGCCACTGCTATGTTGGTGTGTTTCTTGTACATGTCATAAATATTTGTGAATCCTATTCATCCTATCCATTCAGTCTAGCTGATGGTTCTTCCAGCATCCTGTTGGATCTGATCTGGCAAAACTAGTGCCATCCTTGATCTCCTTTAAACTTTTCCATCCCATAATCCATCTGTGCAGCTGCGTCCCCATATTTCATTTGCTATCTTCATGATCAGGCAAGGATCTCTACTCAGCAAAATGCTCTGTCTCAGTCTGTTGTAATTTTACTAGTGGTCTACAGTTTGGCTACTAACATGATGGGAGTCTGCTATGGGTGCTCACTTGCTAGTAGCTAACAACATACTTGCTTGAAAAAGCAAGTGCTAGCCTTGAGCTCCCACTGGCCTTGCTTTCCCATTTCTTTAAAGCCCTCCCAACATCTGATCTTATAAAGCTGTATAGCCCTACCAGGACCCTAACTCTAACCCTTAAACTCCAAATCAGTCCCCAACCCTACCCCACCCTCACCCCCTAACCCTAAAGCTCCTTGCCATCTCCCTGACCTTAAAATCCCCCTCCTACTCCTTCCCCACGGTTGCCACACCTAACTTGTTCTAACTCGATTGATGTGTTCTGATAAGGCACAATGACTGCTTTCCCATACTCTTATTCAAGTTTGAGTGTAAGCATCCGCCAACAAGAGTTATGAGACGTGTATATATATATATATATGTATATATATATATATATATATATATATATATATATATATATATATATAAAATGTATACACATATACATAGACACACAACACACACACTTGTACACATCACTTGTTTTAGAGAATTTCTCTCATTTCACCCTTTCCCTGTGACTTAGCCAGTAGACCTAAAGACTCCTTTAGCGTCTGTCTTTAAAAAAAATAAATAGATAAATACAATTTTTCGAACAGAGCTAGTGCTATGAATATAACTTTAGTATTTCATATGGTAGTTCCTGTCACAGTTACAGTTGATTGCTTAGAAAGGGAGACTGCCTTATATGTAAAACCTTTGGAACTTGCTTTCCTGGTAGACCACATAAACTAATTCTAAAGAGTTTGTTGTCCCCTGATTCTTTGTATGATCAGCCAGGAAAAAGAGAAATAAAAGCCAAAAGCAAGTGAGAAAAGTAAATGGAGGCAAAGTAGAGGGGAGACATCAGTGCTTCAGTAGCCCTAAAAATGCCAAGAGCAGAATTGTCCCCCTTCCTCAATTACAGCTATAGAGTCTTCCTTATTTCTGACTTTGTCAGAATCTATTGTTATTGTAGACAAATATCTGAAGCATCCAGTCAATTGGATTTAATCTGAGTAGGGGCATCCCTGTTTAATATCTCAGCCTCTTTCTGCTTTATCCAGGCAGTCTTTCTGGTCCTTCAGGAGTGCGTCCTATCTGGATTGGGAATGCATAATGAGGGGCTTCTTAAAGACTCTGCTTGAGATGGATGTCCTCCCATCCCTGTCACTCTTGAGGGTGGATCAGACTGATCCGTCTTCTCCAATCTTTGCTCTTTTCCCATCCATGGTTCTGTATTTGATGTGTGAGAACAGACACTGTCCCGTGCCTTTTCCACTGGTGCCGACCACTCCTCCTGACCTAGAGTCCGAGGAACTTGGATCTGACTCAACTCAACACCAAAATTTCAGTACTGATCCCTTCTTTGAGTCCTTTTAGTCTGTCAGTCTCTGGTATACCTTCATCGGTGCCTCTTCGGGGGTGGGGCATGGATGTTGCTATTGGTGGAGGTTCTTCAGATCCATCAAATCTGTGATCGGCTTTTAAAGTTATTGGGAGGATGGTAGATTCTCCTGTGAGAGCATTGATGCAGACTGTATATGTCCTAGGGTCAGAGCCATTTAAGAAACCTGTTCAGATGTAGACAGATTCCCCCTCCAACTTTGCAAGAAAGAAGTGTAAAAGGAGACGCATTGACTCTCCTTTGGAGTCTGTCATCTCAGGCACTAATTCCAGACAGCACATTTGGTGATATCCACAAATTAATCCGACAGTGGGTTTTGGCCTACACACCCACCCTTTCAGAGCAAAGAGGTCATATTTTGAGGCCTGTCACTTGGCACCCTCTTCTACTACCTCCTGATCATCTGTCTTATTGACTTGAGTACGAGGAGAGTATAGAAGGAGCTAGATTTCTTGAAAGCCGTTCCTGTGAAGCCAGTTAACATCCTTTGCCCTCCCAAGGATAGATAGTTGTGGTCCAAGGATCCTTTAAAAGATTGTCTGATAGTAGCAATGGCCACAAAGAAAGAGCCAGCAGATGCAGCCACTGTCTGTTTGCCCATCAGGAAGTCTATAGCTACGGATAGGATGGTGAAGCAGGTGTATGTCTCTGGTACTTTTGACCTGAAGGCTTTGAACTATCCTACTCACATGAACAATTTCTAAAGAGATCTAGTGGAACAGGCTTTAGCCTCTCTAAAGAAACTGCCCACACCAGACTCCAGGAGACAACTGGAAACCTCTTTTGGCACTTTTCTGAGTGTAATTAGTCTCTTTGTGTGACTCATGCATAATGCAGCTGATTCAGCAGCTTGTGCAGTGAGTACAGGCATTACCATGAAATGCCATGCCTGACTTTGCCAGTGCGCTGTTTTTGAACTACTGTGCAGAGAATAAAAAGCGCATTACCAGACACCTGCAGCAACTGGAAAGACCCCAAAAGTACCTCACCAAGAGGATCAAAGGGCTCAAACAGATGCCATATGCTGCCCGGTTAAAGAAACTTCAGCTCTACTCAGTGGCATACCGCCTGTTCAGAGGCGATCTGTGCCTGACGTATAAAGCCATGTCCAACCCGGAATTAATGGACATGCTGCACCTCAGAAAATCCAAATCCCATCGAGCTACGCGCTCGAGAGACTTGAACCTCCTCAGCACTGAAATAAATAGGACATGCTGGAGGGACAGATTCATAACCCAGAGGCTCCCTTCACTCTGGAATAAAATCCCAGTCCAGGTTAGGCAGAGTCCCTCATTGACTCTCTTCAAGAGGAATCTTGATGAGTGGATGGGAGATCGTAGGTTTACCCCGGGTATCACTTCTGTGTCACTGTTAGACAGAGGCACAGTATACTAACCTCGAAAAAGGGCATAGCAAAATAAATTTAAAATGGGTGGCGAAAGCCAAACACATTCTGGCTAGGCTTATAAATGCCCTAGGGCAGATAGCCTAGTATGAACCTATTAGCTAATCTGCTCCTTGTTATGCTCATTGTGTGCAGTGTGTATTATCTGTATTTTGTGTAACAGTATTTTATATGTACATTATATTAATTGCCTTAACTGGATGTCTGCAGCTCCATTTCTCTGTAGCCTAATGCATACCTTAAAAATGGTCAGTTTGGACTGGTCTGACTGTTAAAGTTAAATGTTAAGTAAAAAAAGTAAATCTAGATCTGGGCAGAAGCTCATTGAGAGTGACATGCATGTGTTTCTTGATGGTGGTTTAAAGCCAGTATATACCTGTCAAATAGGAATCCTGCACTCCCTTAATCAAGTCTCTCTATGTATTGCAACTTTAAAATGTGAGTGCAGTTTAGATGTGGCATCTGAGCCTGGATTAACAGCCACATTTATATATTCTCCCATTGTTATGTCACTCTGGAACACCTTTTACATTTCCAAACATCCTGATTTATTTTACCGGAGTAGCTGACGGAAGATTGAGAGAGAAATGTGCAAGTCATCTTAATATCTTTTCTGTGAAGATATATGTTGGAATGTGAATGACCATTTCTACAAAAGGCCACATAATTTGAATATTAAAATAGTTTTTTTTATGCTAACAGTGGGAAGTTCCTGTTAATGGAAGTTCATATATTGTGTGAACAGTAAGAGTTAAAAATTCTAGCCTTCAGGAAATTTTGCTTATAAAGCTTGCATTGTTTCATAATTTGTTGCCTTATACCAGGCTGTGGTGAGAATAACAAATAAGTGAAGTTGGTTTATTACAAGTAAGTGGTTTAAAGTGCCAGAAACCCTTTTTATGTAAACAAACATTGCACCTGTTAGTTTGCTTTTAGTGATGTTGGTAAGAGAAGAACTTATTATGGGTATCAGTGCCTGATTATGAAGGGGCAGAAGCATTTTAGAAATTCTAAGGATGAAGTTTGTATAGTTCTAGATCGAGAAAAGCCAAATGTAAGTTCAGACAGATATGCTGGATAGTTTAATACAGAATGTATGGCTTAAATGTGGAATCATCTGTTAAGTATATTCTGTAGTAGGGGAGGGTCATGACATATTGTTACGAAAAAGTTACTCTGTTTCATTTGGTTACAGAGCTACATTCCTTTGAAGAAAAGCATACATAACTGGCATAGAATTGGTATAGTAGGCTTGTATGTTTTGCACATATTCTGTATCTTTTTTGGTTTTCAAGTGCCTCACCAGCAAACTATTGTGCCTCAGTAAGAAAAAGATCCTGTAGCCACCACTTCAGTATCAGAGAGGCTGGATGCCTACCCAGCACTCTTAAGAAGAACATTCTTCCTATGTATTTTACTTTATATATTAATTAATTTTGACCACTGCACCACCTTTCAGCACTTGCTTTTCTGTTAATTATAATCCAGAAACTTCCCACACCACATTCTAGTTTGTTCAGCTGATGCTTTCTTATTAATTTCCCCAGAGTCTGGAATGGGAGCTCCCTCCATGGTGAAATAAGACTTTATACCTCGTTATTACTTTTCAGATTTCTGCAGTAAACTAAATGCAGTTTTGTAGGTGCTGTTACTTAACTTAGTATGACTTTAATTATTTGAACTACTGGTCCCTGTGTTAGTAGGTATTGCAGCAGTGTTTTAACTGTAATCTTGTGTTACATAAAAGTATTGTATACCATATTTGTTGTAAGAAACAACACTGTTAACTTGGCTTCACTTACATGCTGGTATCTTATTTTGTTGTAACAAGGCTGAAACAACGAAGGGTCCTAGTGGTCCATCTCATGTCTCTGTAAAATAAAGTAAAACATAACTGTTTTATAACATTATAGCAAATTAAAAGTTGACAATTTCTTTCCTAGTTGGATCTTCCTCTTGGCTTGTCTTTCTACAAGTGGATGCTACGGCAAGAGTTGTCTTTTAACTCTCATGACCTCTTTAACATTGACCCAGTGATAGCCAAGTCTGTTCGTCATCTTGAAGATATTGTAAGGCAAAAGAAGAAACTGGAAAAGGACAAGTCATTGGTAAGAATTAGTGAAACAAAATGCAGAGTATTGTTCATATTAAATAAAAATTATGTGTTTAAGAATGTTGAGGCTAAGTAGCATTGTGCAGTTTTGATAAATACTTGTTCGAAAAATAACTAATTATATGAGCACAACTTTCTTTGGGAAAATTCCAGAACTGAAGAATATAAACTGTAAGCAGTCACTTTTTGTACTTTTTCATTTCATTTATTTTTTATGTTAGGAGACAATCTGTCCTATTAAGTACTTTAACATTCTGCTTCCTCTTCATCCCTTCTAGCACTTTAACTTTGTGTTTCCAGTAACTCTAACTTTTAATCATTGTTGTCTTTTGAATGGTCAAGGAATAGAATAGTAGCTGAAGAGTCTGTGTGCTCCTCACTCCCTAGCCATTTTTTTAAATACATGTCTGCTTCTACTTCATATTGATGTTTGGAGGATCCAAGATGAATGCAAGTTAGCTTGGCTGTATATTAGAACCTAACTTGTGCTATAGAAAACAATGACTAATTTTGTGTTCAAATTAGTGTTCAGCATGCCATTTTCCTTTTCCACATTTGCAGAATTAGCAAATAGCTGTCTGTAAATTAAAGGGAGTTGGGCATAGCTCTTTGATACTTACATGTTGCTTCTAGTGTGGTCAGACATTGGCTGATGGTGTTCATCTCGTTTAATCTCCCTCCAATCAGATAAACTGATTTGTTAGCTTTACTTGGAGATTTTACTCAGTATCAGGGCAGGGGCTGGTGGGGGCTAGGGGCATCATTCGGGCATATGAGGGTGCTTTGTGCCCTTGCTGGCATTGCAGCAGTGTGGACTTGTGTTATTGCTTAACTGTACTCCATGATGGGGGGCAGGAAATCCACTTCACCACAAAATATCACAATGCCTTCCCCATATGGATGCTTGCTTTTGCACACCAGCTGTCAAAGTGGCTTGTTGAGATTGATTTCCACCCCCAGGCGATGTGTTTGCACTACAGCCCCTTTTCTAATGGGGCCAGTGCAGTGAGTGGCTGGCTAACCCTCACCCCAAGATAGGCATGCCCATCATCTCTTGCTAGTGCCTTCAAACACCATTACTGCTAATTGAGCTTATGACTTTTTGAAACTTTTACATTTACCTACCTTATGTGCTCTTCTTTCTCAGTTATTTGTCAGCTTTGTTTCATATCCCTGTCAAAGCCTTTGCTGGTCTTGTGCTAGCATTCCTTGGAATCTTGGTCAGTGTACAAGGTACTGATTTTATAGCCAGCATTCCCAGGGGCCCTCTTCAATTCTTGCTGCTGTCAATTTATTTCTTGTATTTGCTACCAAGTACTTTGTGTAGTGAGTTGCCCTCATCAACTTTTTTTTTATTCAGCAACCCTCAATCAAACTTTAATTATTGATTTGAAGTAGGAATAGGTATTTTAAAGTTTTGATTATAGTTGGTAATTGTGTTTTCTGTTTAACTTTAAGAAATGTGAAAACAACCAGATTGATAAGAAATGGGAAAAAGGAAAAGGTGCTGAAACTCAACAAAGGTTTACTGTCAAAGGAAGTAGCAGAAGGAGCTGAAATATGCAAAACCTTTCATTTTAATCTTTATATTACTCAGAAAAATAGGGACTTTGATTCTTTAATAAAAGGATCAAAAGTCTGTTCACCAGCCTTGGTGCTGTCAAAAGATAAGATTTTGGCAAGCACCTTCATCGCTACCTGTTACAAGTTGTGGATTGTATAGCTTTGAAAAGTACTAAGCTAGCTGCATATCATACATGTTTGCTTTAATGAGAGTTCAGTCTAAGACCTTATGGAGGTAGAAAAATAGGTTATGCTATAAGGAGCAAACAGTTTTTGATTATGATAATTTTTTTCTCTAGTACTAAATCTGGTACTTAAAAATGCCACAATTCTGTTTATTATGATTACATATACACAGAGAAGAAAATTAGACATCTAGCAAATGGCAAAGAATTTTTATTAAAAGCATATGGTAACTGTGCTACTAGAAACATTGTTGATTTAGCTAAATGCCACCAGTGTCCTGCCTATTATATAGGCAAATCGAACCAGAGATTAGAAGGAAAATAGTTACTAATGCACTTTATAAACATATAATTGACACAGATGAAAAACATTCTATGTTCTGTAGTCCTATCTCGTCTTCATTCTTACATATGAGTTCGGAGCCAATCCTTAGCTTCGACACTGCCTATTACAAAGCTCGAAGTCTAGGTTGGCTTGTGGCAAGGTAGGTATCCCATAATGCACTAGTAAGAATCCCCAGATTTCTTTTGCCACGTCTACGAGTTCAGAAGTGCTCTCTTTCTTGGCAGTGGCTAAGTTGGAATTTTTGCTTATTCAGAATTTTATAGTGGTTCTTTTTTAACTGTAATAGTTATTTACTGTTAATAACTTACAGTTGTTACCTAGTAGTAGTAGTTAGTGTGTTCTGAAATTTATTGCAAATTGCTGTTGCAAATTGTTGACCGCCGTTTCTGCAGGCCTTTAGTCACTGGTATCCCTTCTTTCTTTGTGCTAGTTACTGCTAAAATTTTTCTTAGGCATAGGTCCGTTTTTTAGTTAGGACCTATTTTAGCCTTTGTCTGTTGCTTGTTTGTTCTCTATCTCACCTTCCCTTCGTTTCATGACTAGGCCCGTTTAAGTTAGAGGACCTTGTCCTCTCTTCCTATCATCCTCTATGTTTATATTTTGTGATTGTTGTTGTGACAGTATGTCTAAGGAGTCTAAAGAGCATAAACCTTCGGGTTTCAAAAAATGTCTTAAATGTTCACAAAAAATGTCCCTGACTGACGGACATAGTATTTGTGTTTATTGTCTGGGAGCCATACATCTTCAGGAGGCATGGACCTTTTGCCACTCTTTTAGTTCCTGGGTTCTCCTGGAAAGGAAGAACAAACTGATCTTGAAAGGTCTCCTTAAGCCTTCTTTTGAGGAGGATTTAGCCAGTTCTTCATCCTCTCATTCCAGGTCTCTCTCTTCTAAAAAAGAAAAGGTCAAGTTGGTGAAAAGACAGTCTCCCACACCGACTGTTAAATCAGGGCTGCCACAGAAAATTGCTAAACTGGATACACCTTCTACCTTCGTCTCCTCTGCCGTCGGAGCCGGTCAAGGTTATTGAAGTTGACATTCTGGTTTCGGCCCCATGTTTTTCAGAGCCGATTACTGAACCCATACCTCGGAGCCGGTCTAGAGATTTATTACCGGTGTCCCCGACACTCAAATATCTGAATTTACAGAAATCTCGATCACCTACCTTGTCTTCCAGATCCTCCAAGAGTCTTTCTGAGGAGGATGCCGAGAGAGTGGTGCTTAGACTTTTGAAGTAGATGCTAGCAAATTTGTTGCCGACTCCGACTAAGCCCATATTACCTGCTTCTGTTCCTCCTCCTCCGAGCCATGTCAGTCCTTCGGAGCCAGAGCTATCTGTGCCATTTGTTGTGGAACCGTCGATTCCAGCAACCCCTACTGTCTGTCTCGGAGCCGAGTTCCGCTCCGACACCTTCGGTTCTGTCCTTGGTTTCTAGGAGCCGAAGCTCACCAGACAGCCCCGATGGGGATGCTCGGACCCGAACTTCTTCGGTTTCGATTCTACCTCTCGGTGTGTCGGCTCGGCTGAGCTCAGATCCTACATCTGTATCGGAGCCAATCGCTCTGGAGCCAAGGGCTACTTCTGCTTCCTCGGAACTGGTGGTGTCCTCGGAGCCAGAGAGATCTGCCTTAGAGATGATGAGGAGCGTGCTGTTTAGGTCTTCAGCTCCACACAAGGGTACTGATGCTCTTCCCCCTCAAGCTTAGACCTCTGTCTCAGCATTATCTCTCTCTCTCTCTTGATGGCAGAGACCCGCAGCCTCAGGAGCCCCCATTGGGTGGCCCCCAGTCTTCCGAGACCTCCCCAGAATACCCTTCTGAGGAGCCTCCTCGGAAGAGAACTTTCAAGAGGATGCATGTAGACTCCCCTGATGAGTTCTTCACCTCTGACACTGACCTCGAGGAGTCAGAAGGGTCCCCTAGGTCGTCCTCTGATGATATCTCCTTCGTAGATATCCTAGAGATCCTGAAACAGAGAGGCGGCTGGCCCACTGTCACCCCTTCTAATGAGGAGTCAAGTGTACCTGAAGGCTTTCGGGTCTCAACCTTCAGCCTCTTGGGTGTCTTCACCTTTCGAAGAGCTGTTAGATTTAGTGAGTCGAAAGGTGTGGGAAACTCCTGAGGCCATGGAACCATTCCCCAGAAGGCCCAACAAATTTCTTTCAGCTCCCAAAGAAGAGAGTTTTTGACCAAAGGTGTGCCTGTAGATGGCATGGTGGTAGTAGCAGCCACAAAGAAGGAACTAGTGAAAACTTCCTCATCTGTGCACCCACCGAACAAGGAGTCTTGAACGATGGACAGATGTGGAAGCGTATTTTTCTTCAGTGGCTTTTATATTCAGATCGCTGAATTACCTTACCCATTTCACTAGGCTTCAAAGAGATCTCCTAAAAGAGCTAGGAGAGTCTCTCTAAGGTACTTTAACTGAAGGAGTCCCGGAGAAGGTTACTGCTCAGTTGTCTACCTTAAACTCCATTGTTAAGTCCTTCATGAGGCTGATATTTTATGCAGCAGATGGAGTGAGTAGGGCAGTGGGTTCAGGAGTTTCCCTTAGGAGATGCTCCAGGATGCACTTATGTAACTTTGCAGAGCCCTTCAAATCTACATTTACCAACACCCCCTTTGACGGTTCCTCTCTGTTTGGACCAAAGTAAGACACACTCACCAGATGCGAGCAGGAAGGGAAAACTCTCTGTGCCATGGGTGTATGTTTTTCCGTCCCTTCTAGACCATACCCTAAGAGTTAGAGAGGCGAAAAAATGTGGTTCAAGAAATCTCAGAGATTTTTCCCAGACGCACAAGGTGATTTCTTCTCCTGAGGCAGAGGAGGAGGAAGTAATGGTAGACGCTCTAGAGGCAGGGGGGTCCACAAAACCAGGGTGGTCGCGATTTTTTTCGTGGACATCCCTATCAGCGCTTCTGAAGTGGGGCCTGACTGCGCTTCTCTGGAGCCAGTCGGGGGTTGCTCATCTTTGTACCCAGAAGCCTGGCACGACATCACACAAGACAAGTGGGTACAAAGAATAATTTCCAGAGGATACTCCATACCCTTCTCTTTTCCACCTCATCTAACCAAAAAAATCCCAGATGGTCCACCCAATCACAGGGATCAAGCCACTATAGAAGTCCAAAAGTTGCTTTAAAAGCGAGTCATCCAAACCGTCCCTGAAGATCAGATAGGATTCGGAACTTACTCCAGATTCTTTTTAGTTCCAAAACAAACGGGACTGGAGGCCCATTTTGGATCTCTGCAAATTAAACGAATCAGTAAAGAAGTCCAAGTTCCAAATGGTAACACTGCAGTCTATGCTCCCTCTGTTAGGGAAAGACAATTGGATGTGATCCATAGACCTCCAAGATGCGTACTACCACATAAAAATGGACAGAGCATCAAGGAGTCATTTACGCTTCCAGCTGGGATCCAGTCATTACCAATTTCGTGCTTTGCCCTTTGGTCTCACCACACCCTCCAGGGTGTTCAAATGCATGGCGGTAGTAACGGCTCACTTGAGACATCTTAGATTCCAAGTGTTTCCGTACCTGGATGACTGGCTCCTGACTGCCACCACCAGGCACCTACCTCTGCAAGCCAGTGTTTCAACCATCCGAGTCTGCACTCAGCTAGGCATTACTATAAATTGGGAAAAGTCTGCCTTGTCGCCCTCTCAATATGTGACTTTTATAGGCGCAGAAATAGACACAGTCACAAAGATGGCTGATCTTCCTTCAGACAGAATACAAAATCTAAGACGACAAATATACAGCCTGCTTCCCCAACACAAAGTCAAAGCAAAGACAGTGCTCAAACTTCTAGGAACCATGGCCTCTACTATAACTCTAGTTCCGCTAGCCAGACTACATATGAGAATTCTACAATGGCTACTCTTTTCCCAGTGGTCTCTTCAGCAACTGCCTCTGTCTCATCCCATTTTAATAACAGAATCTTGCAAAAAGAACCTTCGTTGGTGGATCCAGTCCAATCAACTAATGATAGGGAGATAATTCATTCCTTGCCAACCCGTTGTTACTGTGACCACGGATGCCTCCTAAATGCTGGGGGGGTATTATCGAGGAAGGGCAGTCCAAGGCACATGGCAGGAACACGAGGCTCATTTGCATATCAGTGCTCTAGAGAGAGAGCAGTTCTTCTAGCAGTGCAAGCACTTCACGACTTTCTTCCTCTAGGGACAATAGCAATCCAGTCAGACAATATGTCAGTGGTATGGTATATAAACAAACAAGGGGGAACCAGATCCTACTCCCTGTGTCAAGAGGCTCTTCGTGTTTGGCAGTGGGCGATATCTTCCCAACGCTTTCTAGTTGCAATGCATATCCCGGGGAGAACCAATGTGAAAGTCGACAAGCTCAATATGGCAATCTTGCTGCCTCACGAGTGGTCTCTGACTCAGAATGTCGCGGAACAGATTTTCCACAAATGGGGGACAGCCTTGCTGCGATCTGTTTGCCACCCCAATGAACACCAAATGCAGCAGCTGCTTCTCCCTTACCCACCCCCTCCCCCCGGGGGGAGACACTGAGAGACCCACTTGTCCACAATTGGCCCTTGGGACTTCTTTATGCCTTTCCTTCCTTTCCGCTAATATCAAAAGTGATCCAGAAAGCAAAGACCTTGGGAAGCAAAATGATTCTCATCACTCCTTACTGGCCTCATCAGATTTGGTTCCCCTTTCTTGGGCCTCATCTTCTGGACGATCCATGGACTCTGAACCCCAGTACCAGACCTTCTGACACATATGTCAGGCACATTCCATTCCTGTCTCCACACCCTCAACTTGACAGCGTGGCTGCTCCACTTCCATCCCTAGTCAGGCTTCATGATTTCTCCTCTGCAGTTACACAAATCCTGACATTTTCTCATAAGCCTTCTACGAAAAAATTGTAGGCTAGCAAATGGAAAAGATTTTCTGTCTGGGCACGAGCTAAAAACATAGATCCATACACAGCCTCCATTCCCTTAGTGTTAGAATTTCTAACCAAACTTTTTCATCAGGGATCAGCTGCTGCTACAATCAAAGTTCAATTAGCAGCTATCTCCAATTTTCATTTGGGACAACATGAACCTAATCTTATGGCTCATAGATTGTGTAGATCATTTTTGAAAGGCACTACCTTACTAAGACCTCCTTTTCAAGAACCTATATCTCCCTGGGATCTAAATTTTGTTCTTTCAAAACTTACCTCACCGCCTTTTGAACCTTCACATACTTGTGATTTAAAGTTCCTTTCAAGGAAGACCATTTTCTGGTAGCCATTACGTCTGCCATAATAGTGTCAGAGCTACAAGCACTCTCAGTCAACCTCCTTACTTGATATTTCATAGAGACAGAGTTTCCCTTCGCACTAATCCTTCCTTCGTCCCCAAGATTTGTTCTCAATCAAAAATGAATCAAACTATTGAACTGCCAGTCTTTTTTCCAAATCTTTCAAACAAAACAGAATGTAAGTTTCATCAACTGGATGTACACAGACAGTTAAGGTTCTGTCTACATAGAACCAAAGAGTTTAGGAGATCAGACCAAATATTTGTATCTTTTTCAGAAACGAGGAAACGAATGCCAGTATCCAAATTAACGTTATCAAACTGGATTTCAAATTGCATATCTTTTATTTACTCTTCTAATGGCAAAGAACTCCCATTTAAAATTAAAGCTCATTCCAACAGATCTATATCCACATCTACCGCTTTTCAAGCCAGAATGCCAATGGACAGTATATGTGCAGCAACTTGGGCTACCCCTCATACCTTTCTTACTCATTACAAATTGGACTTGGCCTCCAGGGGTAGAGCCTCCTTTGGTTCCACGGTTCTTAGGACTATATTCCCGTGAGCCACCCGAGAAAAAGGTGCTAGGGACACTGTCCCATATGTAAGAATGAAGCCGAGATAGGACTACAGAACATAAAGAAGTTATGTACTCACCATAACATTCCATGTTTGTAGTCCATCTTGCCCTTCATTCGTACAAACCCACCCACCTTACCCCCCTTCATGTATCCTTGGAAGATCTGGGGACAAGATGGTGTCTATCTTCCTTAGGGTTGGAGACCTTTCATCTTTGTTTTTCCTTCTGGAAATACCTTCTATCACTTTTATAGATGGCAGCAAACAAGATCTGGGGATTCTTACTAGTGCATTATGGGATACCTACCTTGCCACGACCCAACTTAGAGACTTCGAGCTTTGTAATCGGCCGAGTCGGAGCCGAGGATTGACGACAAACCCATACATAAGAATGAAGGGTGAGATGGACTACAAAGAGTTATGCTTTTTTTTTTTTTTTTTTTTTTTTTTTTTTTTTTTTTTTTTTACAGACATATGCAGTGGATATAAAAAGTGTGCACACCCCTGTTAAAATGCCAGGTTTTTGTGATGTAAAAAAATGAGACCACAATAAATCATTTCAAAACTTTTCCCAGCTTTAATGTGACCTGTAAGCTGTACAATTCAGTTGAAAAACAAACAAGTCTGTTAGGGGAAAAAATAAAAAACGTACAATAAGCTGTGTGCACCCTTAATCATACTTTGTTGAAGCATTTTTTGATTTAATAACAGCATTCAGTCTTCTTAGGTAGGAGTCTATCAGCATGGCACATCTTGACTTGGCAATATTTGCCCACTCTTCTTTGCAAAAGCGCTCCAAATCTGTCAGATTGTGAGGGGATCTCTTGTGCACAGCCCTCTTCAGGTTACCCCACAGATTTTCTATTGGATTTAGGTCTGGGCTCTGGCTGGGCCATTCCAATACTTCCGTTTTCATCATTTGTTTCTTGATTTGGATGTATGCTTGGGGTCATTGTCATGTTGAAAGGTGAAATTCCTCTTCATCATCTGCTTTCTAGCAAATGCCTGAAGACTTTGGGCCAAAAGTGACTGGTATTTGGAACTGTTCATAATTCCCTCCACCTTCACTAGAGCCCCAGTTCCAGCTGAAGAAAAGCAACCCCTAAGCATGACACTGCCACCACCATGCTTCATCATGGGGATGGTGTTCTTTTGGTGATGCGAAGTGTTGTTTTTTCACCAAACGTACCTTTTGGAATTGTGGCCAAAAAGTTCAACCTTGGTCTCATCAGACAATAAAACATTTTCCCACATGCTTTTTGGAATCTTGATGTATTGTTTTGCAAATTTTAGCCAGGCCTGGATGTTTTTGTGTGTAAGAAAAGGCTTCTGTCTTGCAACCCTACCTCGTAGTCCAGACAAATGAAGAATACTGGAGATTGTCACATGTAGTACACAACCAGTACTTGCCAGAAATTCCTGCAGCTCCTTCAGTGTTGCTGTAGGTCTCTTGGCAGCCTTCCTGACAGTTTTCGTCTCGTCTTTTCATCAATTTTGGAGGGATGTCCAGATATCCTTGTTTCACTGTTGCAGTCATCACATTTGGGTTATCCCTGCCAGGGTAGCCCTCGACCGGCCCGAATAGCAGAGGCTTAGTATTTCTGCATCAGTTGCTGTCGCTTCAGGACTGACGTCAGGTCTTCAGTAGTATAAAGTAAGTCAGCCGACACCATTACATCAGTCTTTCTTGCCATGGAGCCCGAAGCAGAAGCAGTTCACAGAAGTGGCGGTCGGCCGCTACCTGAGTTTCGTCTACCGATTTGAACCTGAAGTCTTCTAAAGCCAAGTACCCCCGTTGGGGTTACTTTTTTCTTGCACTAACCGATGTCAGAAAAAGTTAACAATTGTCTCGCCTGTGGAAAGCAAATACCACACTGAGACTTTCATTCTTACTGTGTCACTTGTTTAGGCCCAGACTACGATGCCCCCCGCTGTCGCTGTTGTGCGTTGTTCAACTCCAGAACTATCCATTGTTGGGTCCTTATTGTAGCTAGACATTTTTGCTTACAGTCCTTGAACTCTGATATGGCTTCGGTAACCCATTCGACAGCAGATCTTCTGAAAAAACGTAAAGATAAAAACAGAGACAGACCGCACAGGTCCAAACCTACCGATGACGCTTCTGTTAAGCTAGTCGTCAGTTCTCCGGTCCTCAGTGAGGCGCTCTTGCAGCCCATGATGCCTGCTTCTGTGGATTCGCAGGCCGCTACCGAGACCCACTCGGAATCCGGTATGCCACAAAATTCTTCTTCGACTAAGGATCCTGTGGTCGCCTCTACCTTGGATGGGTCCAAAGCCACTGAGCAGGCACTGGCTTCCGAGGAAGTACTTCGCACTACCAATTCTCGACACAAACCAACGTCTTCTTTTGCAACTACCGTTCTTTCAAAAATGACTGAGTTTCTTAGGCCCAGGATGCGAACCACACCCAAGAAACCGATGATCCAATCTCAGGCACCTGCTTCCTTGCCTCTGTCTCAAATGCTTAAAATGGCGGAAGACCTTGTCATTGCTGATCAGGGAAAGCCAAGCTACCCCCCTCCAAAAGGAAGAGAGATCTGTCCCCTGTAGTTTTGTCTGAACAAGAGTCAGATGCATCTGAATATGAAGATATGCAACCCCTCTCTACTTATGAGGATTCTGATGCAGAGGTTTCCTTCCCTTCAGCCTCTCCACCAGAGGATTTTTCCTTTGGGGAACCCTTCATACCTTAAGGGAGCATTTCCAATGGGAGAGTCAGGACTACCCTCAGTCTAAAAAGAGACTCAGGGAATTCTTAGATCTTCCACAGCACAGACCCTTGGTCATCCCCCCAGTCCTGGATGTTGGAGGATGTTTTCCTGGAATCCAGCTTGACCCCTGACACCCTCCCTCCTGCACCCAGAAAACCAGATGGGTACATTAGAGTCCCTGACTCTCATAAATTTCTTTTTGAAAATCCTGCTGCTGACCCTGAAGTAATTTCTCAAGCGCCTAAAGGGATTAAAGCAACCTCTGCTAAGAATCCCACCCCCTCAGATAGGGATTCCCGAGCACTAGACAGATGGGGGTAAAAAAGTATACACCTCAGCTACTCTTGCTATCAGGGCACTAAATTGTCAGTTCCATATGCTAAAATTTCAGCAACATACCCTGGAACTCCTCAAACAGAAAATGTCTTCCTTTCGTACTTGTGCAGAATCTAAAGAGTTACTAGAGTTAATGCATTCTGCAAGTCACATAACTAAACACACCTTGCACTGTGGTTTTGATGCCCTAGAAGCTTCTTGCGGGGCAGCAGCCACCAGATCTGTCATGAGAAGGCATGCATGGTTTAAGGAACAGCTCTTGCCAGACCATGTCAAATCTAAATTGTTGGATGGCCCCTTGCACAAAGACAACTTATTTGGCACCAAGGTAGAAGAGGTCTTAAAAAAGAAGGGAGAAAAAGCAAAATCTATGCAACAGTTAAGGATTTCTTGCAGGGCCAGCCACCCAGGTTCAGCAGGTATTGACCCACCAAGCACTAGTCCTTTCCTGCTCTCACTACGCCAGTGCATCTCAAACCCCCCCCCCCCCCCCCCAGACAGTAGCCACAGGGAATGCAGAGATCTAAGCAGTGGACTACCCCCACTTCAAAACCAGGGAGTTCTAAGCCACCCCCCTTATGGTAAGAACTCACAATGACTCACCTCCCCCTCCCCCTTCCTCTGCCCACCTTCACTTAGCCCTAGGAGGAAAACTCTCCTTCCACACAAGCACCTGGGCCATCATTACCAACGACCGCTGGGTTCTCAACATGTCCCAGGGATACAAATTTTCTTTCCACACCCTTCCTACCCCAAAAGAGTTCCCAGATCTGCCTCCAAACCAGTGGGTGGAGGCACAAAAGCAAGTCCTTTCCCTGCTCACTATGAGGACAGTAGAGCACATTCCTGCAGAAAAGATAGGCCAAGGTTTCTACTCCAGACTTTTTAGGTACCCAGAAAAGAGGGTACCTGGTGCCCCATCCTCGATCTATCCATTCTAAAAAATCATCTTGGTGATCCCAAAATTCAAAATGCTCACCCTCCAGCAGCTGCTACCCATGCTCTCCAAGGATGCTTGGCTAGCCACCCTAGATCTAAAAGAGGCCTACCTCCACATTCCTATCAGGGAACCATGCCGGAAATATCTCCGTTTCAGGGCAGAATCTCAGCACTTTCAGTTCTCTGCGCTTCCCTTTGGTTTATCTACTGGTCCCAGAGTTTTCACAAAATGTCTGGCTCTGGCCATTGCCTTTTGCAGACAAAGGAATATCCAGATTTACCCATACTTAGATGACTGCCTAATTCAGGCAGACAGCCAGGAAAAGCTGCTCAAACACCTGGCCTTTGTAAAGTCCCTACTCACCTCCCTAGGGTACACAATCAACGAAAAGAAATCCAAACAGGTGCCCACCCAAAGGATTATATTCCTGGGAGCAAGCCTGGACACAGCATCCCAGATTTCATCCCTTACACCAGAAAAGCAAAATGTCCTGACAGCGTACTTCTCTCAACTAGCCGCCAGACCCCAGCTATCTGCAAGGAGCAAGCTCTAGGGTTCATGGGATCTTGCATACTACTCATTCCATATGCCAGACTGCATATGAGGAAACTTCAGTGGTACCTAAAAAGCCTTTGGTGTCAACACTCTCAAGACCCTATACCTGTAATTCCTTGCCTGAGAAAAGAATTCCTTGGTGGGCAACAGCATGCTCCCACAACAAGGGACTACCTTTCTCACCACCCCCTGCCACCCAGAACCTCACCATAGACGCATCAGACTATTCCTGGGGTGCACACCTGGACGGCAGGTGTATACAGGGCCAATGGAGCCCAGAGCAAACCCCTCTGCACATCAACCAAAAAGAGAGGATGGCTGCCCAGCACTCCTTGATAGCTTTCAGGCCTCTTCTCTCCCCAGGGGGTCTCATGATCAAAACAGACATCACTGTAATGTGGTATATCAACAAGCAGGGAGGAACTCACTCCTGTCCTCTATGCAGGCTGGCCATGACCCTTTGGCACACACTCAACGCCACCTGTTAGCACAATTCCTATCAGGTTCTCTTAACTCTCTGGCAGACTAGTTAGGCAGAAACCTTCTGGACCCACACGAGTGGCAGCTCAACAGAAGAACCTTCACCCTAATAACTCAGAAATGGGGCACCCTGAAGGTCGACCTCTTTGCCTCCCACACCAACCATCAGCTCAGCAAAGTCTGCACCAGGGAGCATCACTGCATGGCTTGGAAAGTGGATGCCCTGTCCTTCCCCTCGGTCAGTCTATCGGTCTATGCCTTTCTTCTACTACCTCTCATCCCCAGGGTACTCCTCAAAATAAAGGAGGAAAAACCAAGGATAATTATTATAGCTCCAGACTGGCCTCGCCAGCACTGGTACCCCTTGCTGCGCAGCCTGTCCCCACTGCCACCATGGCATCTTCCTCAGATTCCAAACCTCCTGACCCAGAGGGAAAGGGAAGTCATGCATCCCCAGTTGCAGACACTCAGTTTGGCAGCTTGGCTTATTCCCTAACCCCCCCGATCAATCTGCCAACCTCATTAAACAGGTTCTAGATGTTATACGCGAGGCCAGATGCCTTAGAACTAGAAAGTCTTATGCTGACAAATGGAAAATGTTCTGCACCTGGATTCAGGCTAAGGGAGCCAATACGGCACAGCCCTCCCTCCCTCTCATCCTGGATTACTTAGCTGATCTACTACACAGTGGCCTCTCTTTTTCCTGTATTAAAATTCATGCGTCTGCTATCTCGGCTTGTTTTCCCACTGAGCAGCCCCTTTTTCTCACACCCCTTGATCAAACAGTTTTTAAGAGGGGCTAGAAACTTGAGGCCACCCAGAAGAGCACTAACCCCAGCTTGGGACCTTAACTTTGTGTTGGAAAAGCTCCCCCTTCTCCCTTCGAACCAGCTTCTTCTGCAGAGCTAAAATTTCTCTCCTGGAAGACAGCTTTCCTTCTGGCCATCACTTCAGACAGAAGAATCTCTGAGCTGCAAGCACTCATGGCTATAGAACCCTTCATCATCTTCCATGCTGACAGGGTATCCCTCAGGACTAACCCATCCTTCATGCTCAAGGTGGTGTCCAGTGTGGCTCTCAACCAATCCATTCATTTGCCCACCTTTTTTTCCTAATCCCCAGGCCAAAGGGAAAAGGATCCTGCACTCTCTAGATGTGCACAGATAGCTAAGATTCTATCTAGACAGGACTAAGTCCTTCAGAAAGTGTGATCAATTGGTGGTTAGTTTTGCTGCAGGGGGCATAAGGCAAAACCATCTCCAAACAAACCATTTCCAAATGGATAGCACACTGCATCCATTTCTGCTACAAACAACACAAAGCCTCCCTGCAAGGGGGTCAGGACTCACTCCACCAGAGCAGCCTCTACAGCTTTCCTTAGAGGAGTCCCCACCAGGGACATCCTGGAGGCTGTCACCTGGACATCTTTTCACACTTTTAACAAACATTACCACCTTTCTTGTCTTCTCCAAATCCAGGGCAGGGTTTGCCTCTGCAGTCTTGCAGGGCATCCTAGCCAGCCCCTAGTTTCCTTGACTGCCTCCACCCATTTCCTCAGCTTTGGAAATCAACCCAAATGTGATGACTGCAACAGTGAAATACAAAGAACATAGTACAGTTGTGTACACTTACCATAAATGTAGATGTTAAAGTGTATTCACTGTTGCAGTCCTGGTTTCCCTCCCTCCACCCCTCTTTTTTCTTCTCTTTCCTTACAAGGGACATATTGGCATTTACTTTCTACTGGTTGGGTTCTTCCACCAGAACCTGGCTTCTGCTTGGGGTCTCCTGACAGGTTAGGGCAAGAAAAACTGATGTAATGGCGTTGGCTGCCTTACTTTATACTACTGACGACCTGACGTCAGTCCTGGACCGACAGCAACCGACGCAGAAATACTAAGCCTCTGGTATTCAGGCTGGGCTCTGACTACCCTGGCAAGGATAACCCAAATATGATGACTGCAACAGTGAAATACACTCAAACATCTACATTTATGGTAATTGTACACAACTGTACTTTCTTTGCAACGTCACCGTTGTCCCATATTTTCTCCACTTTTTGATGACAGTCTTCACTATGTTCCATGGCATGTCCAATGCTGTGGAAATATTTTTGTACCCTTCTCCTGACTGATACCTTTCAACAATGAGATCCCTTTGATGTTTTGTAATCTGTCTGCGAACCATGACTTTTGCTGTAGCAGGCAACTGAGTAAATGTCAGGAAAATCCTAATATGACAGCTGAACTTTATTTGGGGTTAATCAAAGTCTCTCTGATGGCAGATATGTACCCAAGAAGACTGAATGTTGTAATTAAATCAAAAGGTGCTTCAACAAAGTATTAGTTTAAGGGCGTGCACACTTACGTAGCTAGCTTATTGTATATGTATATATTTTTTGTATTTATTTGTTTTTCAATTGAATTGTACGGGTTATAGGTCACATTAAAGGTGGGAAAAGTTATGAAATTACTTATTGTGATCTCATTTTTTTATATCACAAAAACCTGGCATTTAACAGGGGTATGTACACTTTTTATATCCACTGTAATTGGCACAGATGAGAAGCATTCTTTTAAATTCATGATTTTAACAAATATCTTTAAACCACTTAGAGGGGGGTGACATAAGACAACTGACAGAAGAAGAATTAAAATGTATTGCGTTTTAAGGCACATATTGCCCAGGTCTTAATACTGTGGTTACTATAAAACCAAGCAATTACAGATGCAAGTTAAATGATTATGGGTTTTTTATGTTTAATACTGTGTTTATGACAGCTTTTGCTGTGTTGATGCTTCGCATGTTATAATGCTGCTTCCTCGCCACCTTAACATCATATGATTTTAAATATCACATGACTTTTTTAAATTTCACTTGATTTTTGTATAGTGATCATGTGACTTGTTTTTAATGATTATATTTAAGGTGTGTTTTTAAAGAACGTTTTCTTCAGCTGAAGAAGCCGCAAGGAGAAAGTGCGTTATACTTGTGGATTTATTTATTAAAGTTTATACCCAAATTTTGTGGTTCCAGCAACTTTTTTTTATTTTTTTGGCATATTACTGATTGATGGTGGCTCATCTTTATCAAGATTGCAAGGTCTGTGCTTCATTCTGATCAGTGCTGATAGGTATGCTAAGCTGGTTGTGAAAGGCCTCCTTTCTGCTTCGGACTGGGTCCATTGGCTTTCTCTGTCAGACAAAGAAGTCTCAGAAAAAAGGCAAAGATAGAAGAGGATAGATACAGGAAAGACACGAAGGAAGGTAAGGTTAAAGACAAAGAATAGGAAATCTGAAAAAGATAAGCTGAGTGCTCAACCACTGATGAAGCCAGTTCAGAAGGCCCAAGACTCTGCACTTCATCTCTCTCCTTGGATCCAGCTTTGGCACCTTCCTGATCCTGAGCCCGAGCCCTGGTTCATTTGGCACCAACAGAGCTGCATTGGTCCAGAGTCTTGGATATTCTGACTCCCTTCATGGCTTCAGCACCAGATTCATCCTAGTACCAGTCTGGAGTGTGTCAGTCTGTCAAGGGCAAATGCAATGAAACCAAAGCCGGTTTTATCAAAACTGTCTTCGACAAAAGTGGCTATTGCCTTTTTCTCCACTGTTGTGACCTTGGAGTTGGTATATCTAATGTTTTTTTTTTGGGGGGGGCACATGGAGGTTGCAGGGGGCTTGCCCCCCTGCAGAAAAAAAAAGTTGTTTCAATATTCACTGAAGGCGTCTTCAAGAAACTGTTTTCAATTTATTTACGTTTGTTGAAACCACCTTCAGTGAATCAATATGAGTCTGTATCACTCACCGATTCTTGCTGCCATCCTGGATCCAGGGTTCCCAACAAGGCTCTCGCCTCCCTTGGGTCTGTGCTCCACCAGTTACTGTCCAGGATCTAGACAGACCCACGACGACTGGCTGAGCCACCTTCGGCTTCCTCAAGGTTTATTTGGTCCTCTTGGAACCTTAAGGTAGTTAATTTGGACAAGGTAATGTAGGTGTTATTGAAGACTCATATTGAATTGGGGATTATTCCTTCCCCCTCTGACCATAGGGTGGAGAAAGCTGACCTTTCACCCCTCTTTGTAGTTTCTCTTTTCTCCGGTCCTCCCTTCAGTACCTGTGGTACTGGATCTGACTTATCTGTGTGGTTCCCTTGTCAGTGCCAACAGCTTGATTGCCTTAGGGTCTGTCATTTAACTTGATGCACTCGACTGCACCCCTTTCAGAGCCATCTGCATCCCATTGCCAAGGATCCAGGTGTCCAGGGTCAGAGTTGACTCTGTGGTTTTCAGAGCTGTCCCTGCCTGTCGTGACCTCTAATACCTTGTCTTTGGTCCCCTCTTCATATCTGGGCCAAGTCTGTGGCTGGTATGGGTGCTTCCCCATAGATGTTCATCGTGTTTCACTGTTGCCATCATGACTGTAGGGTTCTCCCCTGCCGGCAGGCAGTCCTAGGTCGGCCAGAATCCCAAAGTCTGGGTCCGGCATCGGCTGTTCAACCATGCTCCCTGACGTCAGAACGCCAGGAGTACAAAGCTGACAGCCGACGCTATCTTCTCCAGTCTTTCTTGCCGTGCTGTGATCGTTCGCAAGTGCCGGTCGGCTGACTCCTGACGATTTTTGCTGAAAAACTTCAGTCCAAAGACTTTCTTCTCCACTCAAAGCTAAGTACCCCGTTGGGGAAACTTTTTCTTGCTCCAGTCCGATGTCAGAAAAAGTTAATAATTGTATTTCATGTGGGAAGCAAATACCTCATAAGGATTTTCATTCTTACTGTATTCCTTGCTTAGGCCCTGACCACGACGTAGCTAGTTGTCGGTTTTGTGCTAGATTCAATCAACGTACAATTAAACGAAGGTACGATTTTGCTTTTCATTACTTCGGTAGGCGTTTTAACTATAAAATGTCGTCGGATACGGTTCCGGCTACCGGAGTTCACAAACGTCGCAAGGATAAAGACAGGCCTCCGAGGTCCAAATCCGATGATATCGCACAAGTGGAGCCAGCTTCAGGTTCGGCCGTCGTCAGTGAGGCGCCTTTGCAGCCCCTGTCGTCGGCCATTTCAGAACTGATGGCCGAAACGGACTCTCACGAGGAGCCGACTAGGCCTTTGAATATTTCTATTGCAGGACCTTCGGACAATGCTCCTTCGGATGGGTCCGGAGCCGCTGTGCAGGTACCGGCTTCCGAAGGGGTTTTCAGGTCTACTCAGCTTCTAATAAAGGCAAAGCCAAAGACAAAGGCAAAGACTCCTTCTAAATCAAAGACTGCAACACAGGCCTCTTCTGAACCGGCTCCCCAAGTCACAGAAACAGTTACTCAAGATGGCGGAGGATTTACTTACTATGATTAGGGGTTCACATCCCCCTCCAGATAAAAGGCCAAGGCAGGAAGTTTATTATGATTCCTCTGATCAGGCTTCTGTTTCTTCAGTTTCTTCTTCTGACCAGGAATATTCTTTCCCTCCTTATGAGGATTCTGATGCTGAGGAATCTATTCCTTCAGCTTCTCCCCCTGAGGATTTCTCTTTTGGGGAAACTTTGCATGAAATGAGGGAACATTTCCACTGGGAAGGACAGGAGTATTCAGAATCTAAGAAAAGACTAAGGGATTTTCTTCTCCCCCAACATAGACCCCTGGCTATTCCTCCTGTTTTGGATATTGTGGATGATGCCTTTTCAGAGGCTAACTTAATCCCTGACTCTTTTCCTCCTGCCCCTGTTAAACCTGATAGATATTATAGGGTTCCTGATTCCCACCAGTTTTTATACAAGAACCCTACTGCTGACCCTGAAACCATTTCTCAGGGTCCTAAGGGAGTTAAGGCCGCTTCTGCCAAAAACCCCATTCCCACTGAAAAGGATTCTAGATCTTTAGAAAGATGGGGCAAAAAAGTGTACACTTCTGCTACTTTATCCATTAGGGCTTTAAACTGTCAGTTTCATATGCTGAAATACCAGCAATTTCTCTTGTCTGTTTTAAAACAAAAGCTTACTTCCATTTCTGCCTGTGCAGATGATAAGGAATTACATGACTTATTGCATGCCACTGAACAAGTTGGGAAGCATGGTTTACACTGTGGATTTGATGCCTTGGAGGCTTCTTGTAGGGCTGCTGCCTCCGGCACAGTTATTAGAAGGCATGCATGGCTAAAGGAACAAAATTTGCCAGAACAAGTAAAAGCTAAATTATTGGATGCTCCGGTTCAGCATAATGTTTTGTTTGGATCAAAAGCTGAAGAGGTGATTAAAAAGATGGAGGACAAGTCAAAATCCATGCAAACAGTTAAAGATTTCTTACAAGTACAGCCACCCAGATTTAGCAGGAATTGGCCTTCTAAAAATTGGTCCTTTCCCAATTCAGACAGGCCTCAGAGGGGTAGATATAGACGCTCCCGAGGAAGGCCTCAAACACAAGCTTCTTATAGACCAAGACAGTGGACTGCTTCCACCCCTAAGGGAGGAGAGGACAGGTCACAAACTCATAGGAAACAGACTCGATGACTCCCTCTGTTGGGCTGCAGGAACTTCTTGCCTGGAAGCCCCTCTCGGAGGAAAACTCTCTCTTTTATCAAAATTGGACTCATATAACCCAAGACAAGTGGGTTCTGGATGTGGTTTCAAGAGGTTACAAATTCCATTTTCATACCCTGCCAAGGCCAAGCGGATGGCCAGACCTTCCAAAGCATCAATGGACAAAGGCCTTAAACCAGGTGGAAGCTCTTTTGGCTATGAAAGTCATAGAACTAGTTCCACTTTCAGAGATGGGACAAGGTTTTTACTCAAGGCTCTTTCTAGTCCCCAGGAAGCAAAACTCATGGAGACCCATTCTGGATCTGTCAGTCTTGAACACCTTTCTAGAGATTCCAAAATTCAAGATGCTTACTCTACAGCAGCTACTTCCAATGCTGTCCAAAAATGCATGGATGGTAACTTTGGATTTAAAGGAGGCATATTTACACATTCCTATCAGGCAGGAAACCAGAAAATACCTCAGGTTCAAGGCCGGATCGAGGCACTTCCAATTCTCTGCGCTGCCCTTTGGATTGTCTACTGCGCCCAGGGTCTTCACCAAATGCCTGGCTCCAGTAGTAGCTTACTGCAGACTCAAGGGAATTCAAATTTACCCTTATCTGGACGATTGTCTAATTCAGGCAGACAGCAAGGATGTCTTACTCCAGCATCTAGAATTTGTACAGAACCTTCTCAAGTTCTTGGGATTCTCTGTAAACATAAAAAAGTCAATTTTGACACCATCACAACAGATAACTTTTCTGGGTGCTCTTCTAAACACCACAACCCAGATGGCATTTCTGACATCCGAAAAACAATTACAGCTGGCTTCAACTTTCAAAACCATGGCAACTTTAACTCAGCTATCTGCAAGGAGATTCCTGCAGGCTTTGGGTTACATGGCCTCCTGCATCCTTCTCGTACCATATGCAAGACTACATATGAGGAAAATACAGTGGTACCTAAAAAGTGTATGGTCTCAGCATTGCCACAGTTTAGACATACTGATCTCGGTCTTGCCTTGTCTTCAAAAGGAATTCCTTTGGTGGTCCAGGGCATGTACTCTAAACAAAGGGAAACCCTTTTGTCTGCCTCCTGCCACTCAGATTCTAACCACGGACGCCTCGGATTATGCTTGGGGAGCCCATTTTCAGGGCAACTGTCTGCAGGGCCTTTGGACAAAGGATCAGAAGCACCTGCATATCAATTTAAAGGAAATGTTAGCCATTCAGAAAACTCTAATGGCCTTCAGGAATCTACTACAACCAGGACAACTACTGATACGGACAGACAACACCACAGTTATGTGGTACATAAACAAGCAAGGGGGATCTCATTCCTACCCCCTTTGCAGACTAGCCATGGATCTATGGAACACAGCTCTAGCTTGCAATCTGGACCTTCAAGCTCAGTTTCTACCAGGGAAACAAAACTTCCTGGCAGACAGTCTGAGCAGAAACCTTTCGGATCCACACGAATGGATGCTGGACACCGAAATATTCAGGATGATAACAGCAGTCTGGGGACGTCCTCACATAGACCTCTTTGCATCCCATCTCAATCATCAACTACAGAATTTTTGAACCAGGACTTTCCACAAACTAGCTTGGAAAGTGGATGCACTATCTTTCAGTTGGAGAAACCTCTCGGGATATGCCTTTCCGCCTCTTCCTCTTCTTCCATGGGTATTATTAAAGATCAAACGGGACAAGCCCAAGATGATAATCTTGTTGGCCCCAAATTGGCCTCGACAGTTTTGGTACACCACTCTGAAAAACCTATGCCTGGAGCCCCCTTGGGTCTTACCACAAACTCCGAACCTTCTGTCCCAACATCAGGGTCAGGTTCTACACTCCCATGTCAGCACTCTCAGCCTGGCGGCCTGGTTAATCCAGGGCCTTTGATTTCTTCTCTCCTCCCCAAGCAGGTTATGGATGTTATTTTAGAAGCCAGACGTCCTAGCATTAGAAAATCTTATGCAGGAAAATGGAAAAGATTTTGTTCCTGGATGCAGGCTCATGATTCTGATCCTCTTTTTCCGAACATTCCTTTAATTTTACTTTACTTGACAGATCTCTTACATAAAGGTCTCTCTTTCTCTTCCATTAAGATACATGCCTCTGCTATTTCTGCTCATTATAATACAGGCCCTCCTATCTTTTCCCACCAGCTCATGAGACAGTTTCTCAGAGGAGCTAAGAACTTAAGACCTCCTAGATCTCCTCCCATTCCTGCTTGGGATCTCAACTATGTTTTGGAAAAGCTCACCTTGCCTCCTTTTGAGCCTGCTGCCTCTTCTGACATCAAGTTTTTATCTTGGAAAACAGCTATCCTGTTAGCCCTTACCTCTGCCAGGAGCGTTTCAGAGTTACAAGCTCTTATGGCTGTGGAACCTTATATTATTTTTCATCAAGACAGGTTGTCTTTGAGGACTAATCCTACCTTCATGCCTAAGGTGGTTTCCAAAGTGGCTTTAAATCAAACTATCCACTTGCCAACTTTTTTCCCCACTCCTCAAAATAAAGGGGAAAGGATCTTACATTCCTTGGATATACACAGACAACTATGTTTTTACCTGGACAGAACCAAGGACATCAGAAAATCAGAACAATTGTTTGTTTCTTATGCTTCAAATTCCCAAGGTAAAGCCATTTCAAAACAGACCATTTCTAAATGGATTGCTCATGGAATCAGATTTTGTTATTCACACCATGGAAAGCAAATCCCAGGGAGTATACGGACTCATTCCACCAGAGCTGCTGCCACTTCTGCTGCCTTCCTCAGGGGAGTTCCTACCAAAGACATTTTGGAAGCTGCAACTTGGAGTTCAGTGCATACTTTTTCAAAGCACTACAATCTACCTCTCTACTCTAAGTCTAGGGAAGGCTTTGCCTCTGCAGTCTTGCAGGGCCTTTTAGCCATCCCTTCGACTTTATGACCTCCTCCCTTTCATTCTGCTTTGGGATTCTACCCTACAGTCATGACTGCAACAGTGAAACACGATGAACATAGTACAGTTGTGTACACCTACCATAAATGTAGATGTTCGAGTGTCTTCACTGTTGCAGTCTGGGTTTCCCTCCCTCCTGTCCCCTCTTATTTTTACTTTTGTGTGGTTCTTTTTTTCACCATTCTTCTGAGGTGCATTTGCAAAGGATATGGGACCTTTCTCATTTTGGGACTCCTGACATCTGGGGCAAGAAAAACTGGAGAAGATGGCATCGGCTGTCAGCTTTGTACTCCTGGCTTTCTGACGTCAGGGAGCATGGTTGAACAGCCGACGCCGGACCCAGACTTTGGGATTCTGGCCGACCGAGGACTGCCTGCCGGCAGGGGAGAACCCTACAGTCATGACTGCAACAGTGAAGACACTCGAACATCTACATTTATGGTAGGTGTACACAACTGTACTATCTGCTAATCAGGGGGATATCCTTCCCAAGTCATCTGGCCTCGGTGTCAGCATTGGAGATTTGGAAAGGCTTTTATCTTGCTCAGGGGCTGGCAAATCTCACTCCATGTCAGATCCAGCCAGATCTGCTCATATGCCTGGATCTTTGGTCTCACATCACCTTGTTCAGGGTCACTTTAAATATCAAAGCTTCAGGCAGCACCAGCCCTGGGCTTCCCTGATGCTTCTTCATCTCCTGCAGTTTTCCCACCCCTGGAGGGATACAGGAAGAATTGGTGTAACAGGAGGCACCTAGATTCCCCTCAGGAATCATTAGCAGAGCACTGTGACCTCAATGAGAGGAAGATTCCCAAAAATCTCCCCATGATGATGCCTCTTTTCGTGACCTACTAGAATTGATGAGAGAAAGGGGAGATTGAAACACCCTTTACCTGAACAGTCATGGTTCCGTGAGGCCTTTGGTACAGGCCCATCCATGGCCTGGTTGTTACCACCTCCAGACAGCCTTGTTGATGTAGGGTCTTGGAGGATGTGAAGAGAATCCAGAGATGGTGAACCCTATCTTTAGGTGGACAGAGAAGGTTTTAGTTCCAGGATAGCTGACACTGGTGCAAGGGGACTGTAGTTGATGCCATTGTATTAGCCACAACCACCAAAAAAGAGCTGTCAGATTAAGATGCATCCATCCATCATCCAAACAGAGATGGTCTAGAACATTATACAAGTTCCTGAAGCACACTTGTGCTACAGCCACCTTTGCTGTCCCTGTGTTGAACTATGTAGCACACCTGACCAGACATCAGAGAGTGAGTTGATTTAACGAAGTTTTCATGTCAGTGGTGTTCCTGTCAACAGTCAAGATTTTTAAGTCTCTGAAGGCTTAGTTTGCTACCATGCTGTCCATTTCCAATGTATCCATACACCTGTTTTACAGTGCAGTGGATGGTACTGCCAGGGTGTCAGGCACTGATATTACAGTTCACCACCATGCCTGGATGCGCCTCTGTAAAATTTTTTGAAGTGCTTCGAGGCATCCTTTCTAATTGCCCAATTCGATGATTGGTTCCACCTTGTTTAGACGTAAACGTAAGAATGTTCTGACCAGGAACAAATAGGATGGCAGGATATTTTCTGCAGTGGGAGTCTGCTTTTCCACCCCTCAGCAGACTTTCTCCTGCAATCAGATGAGAGGAAAGTGGTTATTCTTTTGGATATCCCAACAACTTCTTCAGATGCTGTGGGTGATAGTTGCCTTTGGGGCATGGGAGACTTCAGTGGATGCCACTCCAGGGCAGAAGCAGTCTGCTGAGTCAGGACTTCAGGGGAGAAATTCTCCAACAAGCCCTTTCAAAGTTCTTCTAGTTTTGCCTAGTTGTTGAACTGTGGAGGTAGTTGTGAGGGGGGATGCCTGGCTGTGTCCACCCTTATGAGTGAGAGTCTATCACAGCACTCCACCCTTACGAGTGGGAGTCTATCACAACAGAGTCATAGGTGTTGAGAGTTGTTACCAGATGCTTCACTATCCCATTTCAATTTTGGCCAACTGTTCATGAAAACTCCTTTCTGCATGTTCCACTTCATAAGGGAAAATGGAAACAGCAGGAGAAATTCAAAGGCTTCTAGTAAAATGAGTCATCCAGGCAGTTCCACCAGACCAGAGAGGATTCAGGATTCTTTTTGGTACCCAAACAAATGCAAGGACCTCAAGTCCATTTTGGACGAAAGAGACTAAATCTATTCATTAAACAGACCATATTCCAAGTGGTACTGGTGCATTCCGTTCTACTGCTGCGGAAGGGCAACTGAATGTGTTCAGTAGACCTAAACATTGGTCATCATGTAAAGATAGCCAAGCACTCTAGGAGGTTTCAGCACTTCTGGTTGGGAGATAGTCACTGTCAGTTTCAAGCACTGCCTTTTGGTCTGAACTTTTCAGCTTCCCTTTTTCAATCCTGGCAAGTTGTTCTGTTGTTAAAAGTTCAGTCATTGGCCATTTCCAAACTTCATGCTGATCACGACCATCTCACATTAGCTTTCCTAACGTTTTGTAAAGCCTGTTTTGAAAAAGACCTTTCTTCTCAGACCTCCTTTGAGGATCTGGTTCCAGCTTGGGATGTGTTGTTTTTATTACAGGCTTTAACCAAGGCACACTCTGAGTGTGCTACTACAATGGCGCTCAATTTTTTGTCATAGAAAACTCTTAAAATTAATTGCAGTAATTTCTGCCAGACAGATCTTCAGGCTTTGTCTTGTAAGTCTTAATATCTGATCATTCACAAGAACAGGGTTTCTTCGCTGAGTACTCCAGCCTTTTTGGCTAAGGTGGTCCCTGAGTCTAACTTGAACCAGTATATATATTTGCCGGTGTTCTTTCCAAACTTTAGTAATAAGGGTGAATACAGTCTTCACTGTCTGGATAAGTATCATTCCTGACATATTCAGGGCACCATTTGAAGTCATTAGTTCAAATGGTACTGACACACAAGGATAAAAATAAGCATTGCACAATTATGTTTCAAATAATAGTACTGGAGAAGGCTAATTCCTGTAATATTTTGCTTCATTTACCTATGAGATGCTAAGAATGGCAGCTTGAATTCACAGCATAGCATAAAGACAAGTCTTCCATTACATGTTCAGAAGCAATCTCATAATCTGCAATTTCTGAGTAAAGTTATTGAGAGTTACCATTTGTTTAAAGTTGAAAAAGTGGTCTCAGTAGTGTCTGATATTAAGTGTCTTCACTGTTAGGTACACATCAGGATAGTGGTACATGAACCTAGATGAAAAAAAACTCCAAATTTGTGCATTTGATATGCAATTAAGAAGGTATTGATTCCACAGACTTCCTTGTGTCATTTAAAAAAGTTGCATCATATTACTCAAACAGCAATGCTTCATTAAATGTGTAAGCATTTTCAAACTTCATAGTTCTTCAGTTGTATAACAGTAGATGCCTTTAAGTGCAACATTGACATGACAGTCCATCCAATAAAAAGACTGAGGTTATTCAGACATATAAAAATACTGCATATTATAATATATGTGTGTGTATGTATATATATATATGTGTGTGTGTGTGTGTGTATACACACACACACACACACACACACACATACAGACGTATATTGTGTATATACACATACTTAAAAAAATAAGATTTAAGGTATAGCTGCAGTCCTTACTTAAAATGCATAAAAGCAAATAACAGCATCCTAAATTATGTTTAAGTCCAGTTTACATCTTACTCTCTGTCTGGTCTTAACACATACATCTTAACACACACCTTTTCATTAAGTTTCATCTAAATGGCGACTGTTATTTACTGTACTCTTTAATTTGTTTTTAACATTCCATCACCAGTCAACACCAATTAGCACAACAGAGATTTGAAATCTCAAACTATCATGTTCCTCACAGTACTTATAATGTGAAGCTAAAGCAGTACATTCACGTAGCTTTTTAGCTGACATTTTATGCTCTTGCACTTGTTCATGAAGCACACTTTTGAGTTTTTCCAAAACATTTTTATACATACATGTTGTGGTATAAACCATAAATGAGCTGCTAGAGTCTACTGTGTTATTAAAAGATATGTTTCCTATTTCTGGATGTTCAGAAATCTTCATTGTCTTACTATACTTGCATTGGAATTATTGCACATACTTTTCACACCCTTTGCCTAGGTATGACAGGAGATGTTACAGGAGCTACTCATTGTAGTCTTATTATAACTCTCTCAGGCAAGGAGAATGTAAGAAGCAAAAGTTAAATGGGCTTGTCCAAAAAGGAATAGGTTGACCAGATGAGGCATGGGGCCCCCAGGACCCCGTACCCCCTATGGAGCAGTTGTAACTACATGAATCTTTTCTCTTCCTCGCCTCACCTGTGACTCCCTACTACTACTAATAATAGTTAAAATTCACGTTATTAATCATGAACTGTCTGAACAATAAGGCCCAGTGGTACGCAGTAAAATATTTTTGACTTCTAAAAATCACAAAACCCCAGAGGTGCATAGCCCTTTCCCTATAGCCGATATGTATCATCAGGGGCGGAGTCGCTCTATGAGCAGGGGAAGGCAGAAAAGGAAGGCCCTAGTGGGAGAAATGAAGGAACCCACGTTGAAGAAAATGTGGGAAAGAATGACCTAGTATGGAACCTTTCACACAGACCTCTAAATAAATTTGAATTTGAGGTACTAAACAAAGGTATATCCTTCATGCCATCTAAAAGAAGTAATATTACAGAAACTATTTTGGATGTCAAACTTTTTATTAGGAATTTACAGTTAAAGATGCTGTATACTGATACCAATTATGGGGCATTGAATAGGCAATTTAGGAAACCCAGTGTTTATGTGCCGAATTTACACCCACTGCTAGATGCTTTTAGTAAAATTGTAGAAAGGAATATTTACTTATTGCCTGAAGATTCCACCATCATAGCGAAGAAAAATAATCTAACATTTAAGCAGATTAAAGCAATGAATGATTTAAAGAATGATAAAAATATTTCTATTAGAACAGCAGACAAGGGCGGTCCCATTGTAATTCTAGATAAAAAGTTTTATGCCCGTAGTATGGCTGAAATGCTAAGTGACATACATATTTATAGTCCTATTTCAATGCCATCTGTTCAAGAACATGTCGCTAAGATATATAACACTCTAAATGATTTACTTAGAATGGAAATGGTCAATACAGACTTGTATGAATTTCTATTTGTGGAGAATCCTGTTATTCCAATTATTCAAGGCCTGCCCAAGGTACACAACGACCCAGGGAACCCCCCGATGAGACCCATTGTAGCTGGTCATGGGTGGGTCACAGAACCTCTCTCTATATTAATTGAGAAAACATTAAGACCTTTAGTGGATACCAACTTGTATGTTTTAAGAGATTCTAAACAGTGTTTACTAGACCTTTATGAAGGGACAAAAACATTACCTGATAATTTTCCTTTTATTATGGTGACCATGGATGTCAAATCTTTATTCACCAATATACCCAATGAGTCAGGTTTGGAAAGCATTCAGATTTATTTGATCAAACATTCTGATATGCTACCTAATAGGATAGAACTTATTTGCTTATTAATAGAAATGGTGTTGGAAAATAACATTTTTATGTTTAATCAGGATTTATTTTTGCAGGACGACGGCGTAGCTATAGGCACTTCGTGTGCCAATAGCTATGCCAACCTAGTTATGGCACTATGGGAAGAACAGAAGTTGTTTCAGTTAGATTCATATCAGAGATATGTGTATTTTTATAGACGTTTTGTTGATGATTTATTTTTTCTTTGGACAGGTACCATGGAGGATTTGGATAAATTTGAACAGGACGTCATTTTATTGACCCCTTTTCTGAAATTTACCATGAATAGGTCCAGGGATAGTATTGCTTTTTTGGATGTCTCTATTCAGCGCTTAGAAAATGGTAAACTCAACACAGGTGTAAATAGAAAAACTTGCTATAAAAATACTCTGCTACATAGGGAGAGTATGCACCCTAGGCATGTTTTTACAAACATTGTTAAAGGACAAGCAATTAGAGCGTCAAGGTAGAAACCCATACAAAGGAATTATGAAGTAGAGTTGTGTGAATTGGGTGAAAAACTGCTTGCAAGGAAATATAAAACAATAGAAATAGAAAAAAAGGATTTTCTTACACCCATAATATCAGAATAGATAGAGCAAGTCCTATTTTCTCTGAAAGAGGGAACGAGATTTATAGGACTGACAAAATTAATACTTCTGAGACCTTAGGTAGACAACAAAAAGTCGCTCTGTATTACACACAGGATGTACAATCGATTAAAGAAGTAATAGCAAAACATTGGGACATACTGACAGTTGATCCAGAGATCAGGAACCTAGTAGGCAATCATCCACAGTTTGTCTTTAAAAATAAGAAGAACTTGACTTGGGAAACACAGTAACCTATGCAAGTGCACTCATCTGCAACTGTCTTTTATAATGGCACACAGCCATGCCATAGGTGTAACTTCTGTTCTTATATATCTTATACAAACATGTTTGTACATCCTGTCACTTCTCAGGTGTTCACTTTTAATGTCAATGCTAATTGCAATACGGAGCATGTTGTGTATATTGCTACCTGCATGTCCTGTAGCGCATTTTACGTCGGTAAAACTGACAGAAAATTAAAAGAAAGAATTAGAGAACACCTATATCAAATTCGTATTAAGTCCCAGATGAATGCTCTTTCTAAGCATGTTTTAGAAAACAGTACTAGTCATTGTTTTAAATTTTTAGTTATACATATTAATATACCTAGTATTAGAGGGGGTGATCCAAGAAATCAAACTGAACAAGCAGAAGTCAGCTGGATTATTAGATTGTAAGCACATATTTTTTCCTGGGCTCAATGACAGAATTCCATTGAAGCCAGCACTTAAAAATAGAAGAATTAAATATTAATGATTTATCAGTGCTTTTTGAATATACTAATGAGTAGATTGAATATTTATTCAATTTAAACAAAGGTTTAGGATGTATTTAAGTTTTAAGTTTTATTTTATTTATATATATATATATATATATATATATATATATATATATATATATATATATATATATGGGTCTACTTCTAATGACCGAAACGCCGATTCACGACAGGAAATAACCGGCCAGAAAACCGACAACACACAAACCCGACAACGCGAAACACCGAACACCATAACACCGACACACTACACGTAAACAACACAGTACACTACAACACATATCTACTAGCCCTAACCCAAACCCTAACCCTAAGGTCCGACACTACCGCACACTCTCCCTACCTGCACCCTAACCCTAACTCACTTACACACCGAACCCCAAGCTCCGACACTACCGCACACTCTCCCTACCTGCACCCTAACCCTAACTCACTTACACACCCCAAACCCCAAGCTCCGACACTACCGCACCTCTCCTACCTGCACCCTAACCCTAACTCACTTACACACCCTCAACCCCAAACTCCGACACTACCGCACACTCACCTATCACACACCCTAACCCTACATCCCTGAGTATTGCACACTTACCTGTCCGCTCCCTACTCCTAAATCCCTCACTATCGCATACTTACCAGGTCGCGCTTACACATTCCCCTTGTCGGTCTTCCGTCTGTCGGGATTCGAGCGTGTCGGTCAACTGCATTGTCGGTCGTTTCGTGTCGGTTATTTCCCTGTCGGCGAATCGGCGTTTCGGTCATTAGAAGGAGACCCATATATATATATATATATATATATATATATATATATATATATATATATATATATATATATATTTCTTCTTCATTATTTATTATCAATTCAAAGTCATTTTACTATTTTATGCAATAAGTATGTGTATTACTTTATCTGGTTAATTAGCTAGTTAATTGTTTTATTAGGGTATTTAGAAAGACCTGTAAAATAGGCATGTTTAATACTGGTTTGTTAAGGTTTGAAAAAGCTGTATAGCGAAAGCACTTACCGTATCTTGTTCAAATAAAGGTTTTATCAACTTTATTGTCTGATTTGGAATGGCTTGGAATTACTTTTCTTCTTGGAAGATTGCCTAAAGGTCTGAATAGACATTTTCATGTTTCTTTTTGGTTCTGATTCCCTTTTTGGAGCTTTTATTCAACGCAAGGTCTGAATAAGACTTGACTAGTGACTTGAGTTTCGCTTGGACTGTATATTGCATGGTTTGACCCTGAGCAGTAACTCTTTTTTACATATTTGTTTGCTGAAATCTTTAAATAATTTGTTTTTAACATTCCATCACCAGTCAACACCAATTAGCATAACAGAGATTTGAAATCTCAAACTATCATGTTCCTCACAGTACTTATAATGTGAAGCTAAAGCAGTACATTCATGTAGCTTTTTAGCTGACATTTTATGCTCTTGTACTTGTTCATGAAGCACACTTTTGAGTTTTTCCAAAACAGTTTTATACATACATGTTGTGGTATAAACCATAAATGAGCTGCTAGAGTCTACTGTGTTATTAAAAGATATGTTTCCTATTTCTGGATGTTCAGAAATCTTCATTGTCTTGCTATACTTGCATTGGAATTATTGCACATACTTTTCACACCCTTTGCCTAGGTATGACAGGAGATGTTACAGGAGCTACTCATTGTAGTCTTATTATAACTCTCTCAGGCAAGGAGAATGTAAGCAGCAAAAGTTAAATGGGCTTGTCCAAAAAGGAATAGGTTGACCAGATGAGGCAGATGAGGCATGGGGCCCCCAGGACCCCGTACCCCCTATGGAGCAGTTGTAACTACATGAATCTTCTCTCTTCCTCGCCTCACCTGTGACTCCTTCTCACCTTAACCACTCCTAAGATAGTAGGAATGGTAACCCAATGTATAAGAACTTGGAGAAGCATCACAAAGGATAAATATGTACTGTGAATCATCTCTCAGAGTTACAAACTTCAGTTCTTAAGAAAACCGAAGATGTTGGGTATCTGCACCCCCCACTCTTTCATGCAGGAGCTCCTCAACTCGGAGTAAGAGAACCAGTGCCAAAGGAGGATCAAAATGGGGTCCTACACAAGTCTCTTCCTAGTGGTCAGAAAGGAAGGTTCATGAAGACCTATAAACACCTATCTCAAGGTTCCAGAATTCAGAATGTTGACATTGCAAGCCTTCTTACTAGCGCTTCTTCCTTCAGGCTGTGATGGGAGTACCTTAGACTTCAAGCATGCATAACTTCATGTATTCAGTGGGCAAAAATGCTTTTTCCCTTTGGATTAGCTGCTACACAAAGGGTACTTGCAAAGTGCTTGGCTGTACTAATTGCTTATTACAGAACCAAGGGCATTCGCATTTATTCCTACCTGGGTGACTGCCTTGTACAGGCACTATCCCAAGAGGTGGTGAGGGCACTGCTGTTCACCATGGAGTGCTTCCAAAATGTGGGATCTTTCTTCAGCATCCCCAGATAGTCTCACCCCTTCGAGAAGTGTCGTCTCCCAAGTCCCTACTACATCCCAGCAACCAGGTGGCCTCCGTCATTCAAGACAAAGTGGAATCAGTTGCACATTGGAACAGAAAACAGTGGTCACAGCCAAGGATTGCTTGTGGTCATTGCAATTAATAGCCTTCAATTTCTCAAGTTCCTGTCACTGAGATGCATATGAAAGCTCTCCATAGTATCTAAGGAGCACACGGTTCCATTACTCGCCATGATACAATCCCTTTGCTGTCCTGTATTACACAGGAGCTAGAATGTTGGTCTAGCCAGGTCCTAATTAATTACAAATGCTTCAGACCTAGCTTGGGAAGCTTATTCAAGAGATCTTAACATACAGAGCTCAAAACGAAGTATATATGTATATATATATATATATATATATATATATATATATATATATATATATATGTATATATATATATATATATATATATATATATATATATATATATGTGTGTGCGCGCGCAAATGAGATGACTGCACTTATTCAGGCACTCAAAGCTTTCTAACCCATTTGGTAAAAAGGGGTCTTGCCAAGTGACTGCAAGTAGCACTGCTGTAATGTGGTACATCAGGAGGCAAGAATGAACTCATTCTTATCCCTTATACAGGCTGGCTGTGACTGCCTGGGAGATGGATCTTCAGTTCTAGGTGACCATAAAGACTGTGCATTTCCTATCCCATTTGAATTCATTGGCAGGCCAGCTGAGATGATCAGCTGCTGATTGGTATGAATGGTTGTCGCATAGTGATTTTTTTTTAGGTGCCTCAGTCGGGATGTGCCAAAGAGAGACCTGTTTGTGTCACTGCACAGCAAGAGGTTGAGGGAGTTCTGCTCCAGGGTACCACACAGAGAAGCTTGAACAGTGGTTGCCTCCTTCAAATGGACAGGCCTCCTCTATGCATTTGTTGTGATCCCTGTTCTTCTCAGCGTGCCCAGGAAAGTAGGGGAGAAAGGGCCAAGTGCACTTCTAATTGCTCCCTTTTGTCACACACAGTATTGATTCTCCCTCCTCATTCAGATGTCCAGGGAAAAACCTTACATGCTACTTTTGCATATGGATCTCCTCACTTGGAACAAGGGGTCGTAATATACCCCAGTCTAAATACTATGTTTTCTGTGGAGAATTTGTGTTGGTTTGTTTTGGGGTTGACCAAATGTTTTTAAATTGCTTTTTACTTTGTTTTGGGCTGAAAAAGTGACACTTAAAACCTTTAAAAAATTTTTACCAGCACTTGGTGCTTGTTTTCCCTGGGAAGGAGGCACCATTTTCGGCTTGCCATAGAACAAACCACCGGTCCTTTCAGCCACAGAAATGAAAAGTTAAGCAAACAGTCTGTCACCACAGCAGGCTAGCAGTTTGCCTCAGACGCAGGTCGATGACTGCTGTGGCCATAGTTTATTCCTTGGACCACTTATCTTTTTTTTCCCGGACCCCTGTGATGTAGCACCTTCACCCACTATGGATTGGAGGTTGGCCACATCCTCTGAAGCTGTAGAGGCCCCCATCAGTGGGCAAGCGAGAGCCACTCTTGTTGGTCCTGAGAGAAGGAGCAGGGAAGGTGTCCGTGTTTAGTCACAATGTTGTGCTGATCCCTGAAGAAGCTGCTGTTGCAGTTAATAACACTGTTGGCTGATTTTTTTTCTGTCAAAAAGAAGCAGAAACTAAACATGTATCTGTTCCTTTGCAAATTTCCATGGACTGGAATAGTTTACTATATTTGTGTCAGTGTTTAATTCAGGCTTCTGATCCTCCTTATAAGGTGATTTCTAATAAAATAGTGAAAAATGCCTCTTTACCTGAAGAGATTCCAGAACCTGAATCTGAACAGGAAGGTCAAGGGACAAATGCATCCTCCCCCCCCCCCCCCCCCACACACACACACACAGAGTTCTGATTCAGACCAGGAGGAGAGCTCTGTATCTGTTTCTCATTGTTTTATGTTCTATTTCTCTGAGATTTTTTCCTGACTATGCCAGTGTTGTCAGTGGGAGAACACTTGAGTTTTCGTAGTCCCTCAGAAAATATGAGTTGATAAGATGGAGGAATGGGTGAAGGTTCTAGAAATTCCAGTTCTTTCAGCTTTGGAGTATGTGTGTCACTACCTGCAGTTTTCCTGGCAGTCAGCCTGCTGTTCCTAAAAAGACAGATTGTGTGAAGTTCAGTTTTTATACACTCATTCCAAACCTGACCCAGCAGATGCAGCTTTAGTTAATCCTACTGTTGCTAAACATTTGGTTAATTCCAACCTTCTCTTTCTGACAAGGATAGGGAAGTAATTGGTAAGTATGGAAAAGTTTATGCTTCTACAACTTTGCTTCTCAGAATTTTGAATTGTCAGGCTCACATGTTAAAAGTTTATTCTGATTAATTGGGAAAATAGGAGAAATGGTTTGTCTGCAGCTTCTTGTGAGGAAAAATCTGCTGTAAATGGTTTAATTTCTTCCATTTTGCAATTGATAACTCATTGTTTAAAGTGTGCATATGACTGTGCTGATACTTTTTCCAGGGCTATGGCCACTTGTAGTGTTTTAAGGAAGTTTGCCTGGCTGCATTCTCAGAACCTCCCAGTTAATGTGAAAAAAACAAGATTTTAAAATTCTTCTCTCGTTAGAGATTTAGTTTTTGGTCCCTCTGCTGCAGATGTTATCAGAAAGTGTGATGAGAGGCATAAGCTGATTCAGGGAATCTCAAGATTTTTCAGCCCTCTTTTTCCAAATGTACTATGAGCTCTCTTAACTACTCATCCAGTTTTGGCAGGAAACAAAATAAACATTCTCAGCAAAATGCAGGTAAACAGATGCTTAAGAAGAAATAGCAAGGTGGGTTCCAAGAGGAATTCCAGAAACTCCTAAAATCAAGGACTATCCAATATGTTAGAATGCCTGTTCAATGGACTTTGTGTCCCACCTCCCTCTGGGAGTTCCTTTTCCATTCCAGAAATTCTTAATCTCCATTTTTCTGTTTCACAACAGATAATTTCAGACAAATGTCTTCTGAAGATCCTTCGTCAAGGTTACAGATGGCAGTGAGAGAAAGTTCCTCCTATCCAAGGAGTAATTCCTAATCCATCAGATGAGAGTCCTCTTATTTTCCCCCTGGCCTTCAACACATGCTGTCTCAGGAAGTGATAGAGCTAGTTCCTCCTTCCCAGAATGGGAAATGTTTTTATTCCAAGATGTTTTTGGTGCCAAAGAAAGAAAAATGGTAGAGACCTGTTCTGGATCCAAGTTCAAAACACTGTCACTTCGCAACCTGTTACCTTTTCTTCTTCATTTAAGTTTGCTGGTAACAGTAGATTTAAAAGATGCTTTTTATTACAGCATATTCATTTAAACTTCATGTGGTTTTTGAGGTTGTGTTTGTGTCTTGATTGCATTTTCAGTTTTCTGCCTTACCCTTTGGACTATCCACAGCACCAAGGGTGTTCACAAAGTGTCTAGCTCCAGTTGTACCTCATTGTAAGCTGCAAGGTATTCACAGTTTTCCATATTTAGAAGACTTTCTTATCTTTGCAGAGTCTTCTTCAAAGTGTCAAGATCTCTCACAAAGGTGAGAGATCTTTTCCACAAGCTGAGATTCCAAGAGAACATTCAAAAGTCTTTTTTGATGCCTTCATGCAGGATTCTGTTCCTGGAGTATCAGCTAGACATCTCTGTTCAAGGAGCTTTTCTTCCACAGAAAAAAAATAGATCTATACCTGGATCTTTTTCTAGGCTTTTCCACTTTTGTCACTACGAGGTAATACCTCAGGATTTTGGGTATCATGGCATTTGTGACTGTCCTGACTGAATTCACTGTTGCAGTATTCCAACATATGGATTATCACTTCTGTTGTCTAGTTGGGGTACCAAATTTTTACCTACCCAGTACTGTGTGACCTCAGCTCCCAAGTGTAGGGATATATAGGCAGATGTACAAGCATAATTCCTCAGACTATCTTGCCACCAGCTCAAATGCAGGCTGCTCATCTATCAGACCAATTGTTGTCTGGTCGTTGGTACTGTTGCTTCAAGTACTCAGATAAGCTTCCCATCAGGAAACTTTCCTTTAAATTTCGTAACTGTTCTTTTTTCATTACTGATATTAGGTTCATAGGTTCATACTAGGCTATCTGCCCTAGGGCATTTATAAGCCTAGCCAGAGTGTGTTTGGCTTTCGCCACCCATTTTAAATGAATTTTGCTATGCCCTTTTTCGAGGTTAGTATACTGTGCCTCTGTCTAACAGTGACACAGAAGTGATACCCGGGGTAAACCTACTATCTTCCATCCACTCATCAAGATTCCTTTTGAAGAGAGTCAATGAGGGACTCTGCCTAACCAGGGCTGGGATTTTATTCCAGAGTGAAGGGAGCCTCTGGGTTATGAATCTGTCCCTCCAGAATGTCCTATTTATTTCAGTGCTGAGGTTCAAGTCTCTCGAGCGTGTAGCTCGATGGGATTTGGATTTTCTGAGGTGCAGCATGTCCATTAATTCCGGGTTGGACATAGCTTTATACGTCAGGCACAGATCGCCCCTGAGCAGGCGGTATGCCACTGAGTAGAGCTGGAGTTTCTTTAACTGGACAGCATATGGCATCTGTTTGAGCCCTTTGATCCTCTTGGTGAGGTACTTTTTGGGGTCTTTCCAGTTGCTGCAGGTGTCTGGTAAGGTAAATCCCAAAAGGGGCATTGTACTCAATTATGGGCCTGATGAGGGATGAGTAAAGAGGCACGATGACCTCCCCTGATCTAGATGTGAATCCCTTCATGATTAGGTGGGCTATATAAAATGTTTTTCTAACCAGTTTGGCCATGTGCTTTTCAAATGAGAGATTGCTATCAACTTGGGTCCCCAGGTCCCTAATTACTTCTTCCATACTTAGTGGATTACCACCTATGTGGTAATTTGTGGGCACTTTGTTTTTGCCAAAGACGATGACTATACACTTTTTGGCATTTAGCTTGAGGCCATGTCTCTGGCACCAGTTGTCTGTTTCTATGAGGCCCTTTTGTAGGATGCTTGTTTTGGCTGGAGAGTCGATTATGGCGCCAAGTTTGCAGTCATCTGCGAACTTGGTCAGCCACAGTCCTTCCGTGTTGGCCTGTACCTCCGAGAAATATATACCGAACAAGAGAGGTCCCATGACTGAGCCTTGTGGGATGCCACTTGTAACTGGTTTGGAGTCTGACATGGCTCCAGCAATTCTAACCATGTGGGTTCTGTCCTTGAGCCAGTTTGCAACCCATCTAGTGACATAGGGGTTTATATTTAAGCTGGTGAGCTTATCTATATTGCCCGAGTGGGGTATTGTATCGAAGGCTTTTGCGAGGTCCAGGTAGGCTGTGTGGACCACCTTCCCCTCGTCAATGGCCTTGGTGACTGTTTCAAAGAAATCGACCAGGTTTAAGAGGCAGGATCTGCTCTTAACAAAGCCGAACTGGGTAGGATCCAGTGTCTGTAGGTCCCCAATATCTTTATTTATGAGGTCCATGATGATCCTTTCCATAGGTTTGCAGACCAAGCTAGTCAGGCTTATGGGGCGATAGTTTCCAGGATCCGTTGAGACACCACCTTTGTGGAGAGGGGACCACTGTTGCTGTACGCCACTCTTTGGGTACATATCCTGTAGTAAGGCTGAGATTGAACAGTAGTTTTATGTTTGGGTTTAGCTCTTCTTGGAGTTCATGTAAGACGCAGCCGGGACACCGTCTGGTCACATTGATGCTGTGTTTTTTGCTTTGGAGAGGGCGGCTCTTACCTGAGCATCTGAGATGTCAGGGGGGCAACACCCTGCTGGGATAGATATTTGCCCTTTTGGTGGGGAGGGGGGGGGAGTTTGCACTGAACCTGTCAGCTAGGATGTTGGCAATGTCTGTGGGTTCGGTGTATTTTTTGTCATTTTGGACTTATTCTGAGGATATCTGGGAATTCCCACCCAGGTTCCTAACATAACTAAAGAAAGCCTTGTGATTATCCTTAGTGTCCTGTGCAATTTTTTTCTTGAAGCTGGCCTTAGACGATTTTATGAGTGCCCGTAGTTTTTTGCTAATACTGATCAGAGATGCCTTCCCTTTTTGGGATTTTGCTCTATCATGTAGTAGCTTCCTCCTTCTATTGTATAGTTTGTTTATGGCTGGGGTCCACCAGACAGGACACCTGCCTTTGGAGGATTGGGTCTTGGTTTTATTTGGGATTGCATGATCTATGCATTCCTGAAGGTGTTCATAGAATGCGTTTATAAAGGATTCTGCGGTCTGGGCCGTATTTTCCACAGGCCCGGGGGCTTTGAAGGATTCCACCTCGGTTTTGAGGAGTGTGAAATTTGCTTTAGAGAAGTTTTTCACTGTGGTTTTCTGGGCAGGGGGTGGGGTCGGGATGTGAATATCCAGTGAGATTAGTTTATGGTCTGATCTTACCAGTGAGGGATACACTTCTGGTCTGGAGCATAGAGCCCACATATGGGGTGATGATCAGGTCCAGTATGTTTTCCCCTCTTGTGGGAGTGGTAATAAGTTGTTCCATAGCATTTGAGTTTATAAATTCTAGGAATCTTTGGGCTAGGGTGTTGGAGCTAGAGTAATGCTCCCAGTCTATGTTTGGGTAGTTGAAGTCGCCCAATATAATGGTGTTTGGAGAGACCTTCATATTTTCCAGTGTTTTCAGGAAGGCCAAGTGGGGTTCCTGGGTTTGGGAGGGTGGTCTGTAGCAGGCTATAAACTGGAAGGCAGTTTTACCCACTGTTAGTTGCACATGGATAGTCTCTGTTGCTTCATGCTGTGCCACCAACCTGGAGGTGTGGGTATCTTTGACGAATATTGATACTCCCCCTCCTTTTGTGGTTCGGTCCAAGTTTTGGGGCCGAAAAGCATGGTATGAGATATAACCTGGTAGTGCTGGGGTGCTCTCGGGAGCCTTGAACCAGGTTTCTGATACTGCACAGATATCGATGTTCTCCATGCTAAGGAGAGTTTTGAGTGCGTGCATCTTGAGGTTTAGACTTCTGGCGTTGAGTAGAATTACTCTTAGTTTCTTATCCCTTGTGATACCTATGGAGGTGGGTTTGTCTTTTGAGCCTTGCCTAAAAAAGGCACTATGGGGGTGGCAAGAGCCTTTGCCAGTATCCGAAAGCCCAGGGGTGACAGGTGCAAGCCGTCCCTAGCGAAGCGTCGTGGCTTGTCGAGCATGTCATCCCAGGCTGACAGGCATTGGATCCCCTTTGAATGACACCAATACTTAAGCCAATTGTTGAAATTGATCATCTTGTCTTCATATTGTGGCATCATTCTTGGTGAGGGTAAGATGCTACTCAAGGTCAGGGTCATACCGGCCTGGGCTACATGCTCAGAGAGCTCCTCTATGTCTCTCTTCATGTAGTCCAGGGAGGTACGTCTCAGGTCATTCACACCAGCATGGACAATGACTGAGTCATATTTGTACTTGCCTTGGAGTGACCTGAGTGCTTGTGTTATGTGGCGGATCCTAGTGCCCGACAGGCAGCTCACCGTGACCTTCTCCTTGTTCAGCCTGGTGAGCAGGACGTCAGTGTGCCTGACGATAGTCACCTATTACAAGTGTATCAGGTGTGTTGTTTAGCCTTAAGGGCTGTGACTGTTCGAGACACTGGCTTTGTGAGCTATGTGTTGCACATGTTTTGTTTTGGGGTAGTGGTTGCTTGGGTGTCTGCTTTGGAGGTCTCTGCTGCTTAGGCAGATTTTTATTTAGAGCCTCCGAGTATGTTTTTGTGTGTTTATGTGTTTGGTTTGCTGTCGTGGTAGGTCTATGTGAGACTGGAGTTATAGTGAGTGTGGTTTCCTTCTCCTCCTGACTGGTTACGCCAGTACTGAGTTGAGAGAGCTTAGCCTCCAGTTTGGCTATATGGTTGCATCTCTCGCATATGTTGGAATTTGTTGGGAGGAGGAGAGGATTGTCTGTGTACATGAGGCAGTTTTAACATTGCCTCAAGATTCCCAGATTCACCAGCTGGACCAGAGAGGAGATTGACAACTGACCTTTGGACATGCTAGAATAGTATTGGGAATTCCTTTATAATTGAAAAAAAGGGCCAATGGGGAACAAGGTACTCAAGGGGAGTTTGTGAGGGTGTAGTGCTTTTAATTTTTTAGTGCTGACTTATATAATTGCTTTAGTGAGCAAGTGCCAGGCTTTAGAGTAGGAATAGGGTGTTTATTATGGGAACTAGATCAGTTCTAAGGGAAAAAGTGAAGAGCAGACTTTGTTGAGCCAATAATAGTTTAAACCCAATTAAGCAGAGCTGCCCGATGCTGCGCTATGCGCAAAATCGTGGAAAGCCGCGGCAAAGCGGGTTTTATACAGGGGGACTTGACAGAGCTAGAAATTGGCCCAAAACGGCCAATAGACTACCAGATTCTTGTGCTGGGAACACTCCTCCAGGGATAGATAGGCTGCTCTCAGCTCCCCACTGCCACTCGTGAACAAAGAAGCCTCCATTTATCCAAGAAAGGAAATGGGCAACACAGGAACTTTCCAAAAGTCCAGAATACAGCAAAGCCTGTATTTGGACTACTCTAGGTCAGGAAAGACGGGAAACAAGGATAATTTTTTTTTTTTCTTTTTCCTTTTTTGCAACAAACAGCAGGAAAATGCAATAAATATGTAACACAGGCTAGCGCACTTGAGTGTGTAGCCTCAACAGGTAAATGCAACAAACAGGACAAACTTTAAAAGTGCAGGTGCAAAAACAACTTTAAACAGTTTAAAACAGTTCAAGAAGCAGAAATACTTGCAGTTTAGCTAGATCGGACAGTCGCCCAGGTAGTAGCAGGAAAAAAACACTTTTATCAGGTTAGCAGTCGCTCTTAGATATCAGCTAGGAGGAGTAACTGTGAGTCTGGTAGGCAAATCCCATACAAAGACTTGCACACCCAGTGCTTTTTCTGCTTAGGAGTGGAATACAACTACAACGATTGTTCAATCTGCCAATCCTTTGCTGCTAAGATCTTCCAGATTGTCTTTTCTTAACACTTTCCTCAAGACCCAACATCTCAAATGCTTGGCCCACTCCAAAATAGTGGTTTCCACTTCCCCAGATGTACCTCCACCACTTAATAAAGCGTAAAAGGCCTAAACCAGATATTCAGTCTGCCCTCTCTGACTCAGACTACCCTATGAGGTTTCAGAGCCTACTTGTATGTCTGATTCTACTCAGGAGCTCTCGACCGAGACCCTGCTGGAGTTCATTATGATGTCAATGGCCTTGACTGCAGATCATATCGGAGGGACCAGAGGGTATTCCTCAGATCCTGGTTAGGGAAGAGATTGCAGGGAAACTAATCAAGGTACGTCAGAGTAATGAGGTAGTGTCCCTAGTACAGGCAGACATCACACCTGAGAAGAAGAGTCAGAAAACAAAACATGCAATTCCCCTCAACCTCCTCCTTCCTCATCTAGGCAGAAGGAAAGGATGGCTTTCTCCTCTAAGGTTTGTTTAAGGCTATTTTGGCTATGAAACCACCTTCTTTCTCATCTCAACCCCTCCCCCACCTTTCAAAAAATGGCAGTGGATTCATTTTCCTCTAAAGATGAGGAGGTTTCTGATTCTAACCATTCTCTGGCTTACTCATCTCAAATGTACTATCCTGGCCAAGTGCCTTCAGATAATGAGAGGACTCTGTTTCACCTGATTCTCCAGTAAAAGAAGCTTCCTTTGGAGAGACCATGTTAAATACGATAAAGTATTTTGAGTGAGAGTCTGCAGATGTCAGAAGTGCATAATAGATACTACAGTCTGTTAGAAATGGTCAACCCAGCCCTTCCCTTGTACCTCCACCATTCTTTAGGCCTTTTAATTCCACTGCTGTTGCATCTGACTTCCAGCCTTTGTCTCCCAAAAGACGAGGCAGATTTTATAAAGTCCCTGATTATTTTACGTTTTTGTTCGAAAATCCTGTGGCAGACCCTTCTGCAGTTTCCCTCTCATCTGAGAAGCTTTCAAAACTCCTTCCTCATGCCAGTGCCCTCCCTTCAGACAAGGATAGCAGAGTATGGATAGGTGTAGTATACGTCCTCTACCTTGACATTCGGGGTGACTAATTACCAAACCCTGATGAAAAAATATTTGACATCCAGTCTCTTTTCTTTACAAAATGCTATGGTGGATTTTGCAAGATGCCTCACTTAAACAATAAATGTTACCACTACTTAAGCAGACTACACAAGTGGCCAGACACAGCATTAAATGCAGTTATGGTGTTGTGGAAGCCTTGTCCAGAGCAGCTGGTACAGGCTGTGCAATATGCAGATATGCATGGTTACATAACCAGCCTATTCCTGAAAAATTGAAAACAAAAATAGTGGACTCCCCTTTAGATAAGGATCTCATGGTTGCCCCCCCCCCCAATCTGCCACTTTTCAAAACCCTTCAAGAGAAGGGTAAAACCATGAAAGACCACAAGCATCTTAACCTCTGGACCTAGGTACTAGAGGAATTACCCAACCAAGCCTACTTTTTATCAGAAAGGATCTTGGGCCTAGCCAGAAACACAGGAAGGCTCCCAAAAAAGAGATTCCCGTATAAACATAAACCACACACGGATGCCTCATCTGGGAGGGAGGCCTACCTTTGGGGACAAAAATCTGTGGCTATCTTTCCCCTCCTTTCTCCTTGCCCACAGCCCTGCCCTGTCTATATCAAAAAGACTAACCCAATCTCTCACCACCTGGGAAAAGATCACCACAGACAAATGGGTGCTATTTATCATACAAACTGGTTGTCATGTCTTGCAAGCTGATGCCTTCTGTAAATGGCACCCCCTCCCCCCACCTGTACCTCCACACAGTTAGATTCATCTGCTCCCACCTATTTTACAGGAACTACAGGTACAAGGTACAATAGAGCCAGTGCCAGAAGAATTTGTGGGAAAGGCGTTTTACTACAGACTTTTCCTAGTGCCAAATAAAGAAGGGCAATAGAGACCCATACTGGATCTCTCCCTACTAAACACGTCTTTTAAACGTACTTTTAAAATGCTCTCCCTGCGCACACTTCTGCCTTTCATTCTGCCCAGGCTTTTCAAGTGCCTGTAGATCTAAAGTGACACTTATCTACATGTACCAATTCAGACCCCTTGCATGAGATTCCTCCGGTTTTGTGCTGACTATCTCACTGATAGTTTACTGCTTTGCGTTTTGAGCTTTCCACAGTCCCAAGAGTTTTATAAAGTGCATGGCACCAGTGATTGCTTTCTGCTGAACTCTGGGAATTCAGACATTTCCTTACTTGGATGATCTATTAATCCAAGTTACTTCACCTCAAATTCTTCAGTAGCACCTCTAGTTCATCCTCCTCCTTTTTCTAGCTCATTTGGGGTTCACCATCAACTACAAAAAAATCCTCCCTGCAGCTATCTCAGGATCTGTTTTTTTCTGGGCTGCAGGCTAGACACCAAGAAAACTGGCATTCATACCTCAAGAGAAATGCAGAGCCTTACATTGTATTTCCACAGCATTGCCTCCATCAGACTATACTTATCAAGGGAGGTACTAAGGGCTCTGAGTTTCATGACAGTGACCATTTTAATGCTTCCGTTAGCCCAACTACATATGAAGAAAATCCTATGGTATTTGAAAACATTTTATTCTCAGCACTCACTTCCTCTGGACCCAGTGATCTCTGTTTTACCCTGTATTACTTGGGAACTTTTATGGTGAAAGGAGCAGACTAATCTCAGCTCAGGGCTTCCCTTCAATCCTCCAGCCCCAGTTCAGGGAAGTGCACACACATGCTTCAGATGAGGCATAGAGCCTCTGGACAGGCAACCAATGAGTGCAGGGCAGGTGGCAGCAAAGGTTACTAAAAGAACACATCAACATGAAAGAAATTAGGGCATTCATCCAAGCTCTTCAGGTCTTTTCATACCATTGAAAACCAGGTACCTTATGAGTGTTCACAGACAACATAACTGTAATATGGCACATAAGCAAGGAGGGACCACATCTTACAAATTATGCAAATTGGCTTCTGAACCTTGAGACCTTGCCACCCAAGAAAGTGTCACTCACAGCCACATACATCCCATAACAGGGCAGTGTGCTTTAAGTCTGTCCTTAGAGGACCCTCATGAATGGATCCTGAACAGAAAGGTTTTCCAGGGCATCCTTCACCATTGAGGGACTCCTGAGATAAGACCAGCTTGCTTCAAAGGCCAACAAATACTTCACCTTCCACTATTTTGCACCAGGGACCCTTACCTCCTCAGCTTGGAGGACATGCTTTTTCATTTCAGTGGCCAGGGAAGTTCCTCTATGCCTTCCCTCCATTACTCCTTGTTCCAAGAGTTCACTTAAAGACCCAAAAAGACCAACCAAAACTATTTTCAGTTATTCCATTTTGGTGAAGTCAGCACTGGTTTCCTCTTATTGTTCTTGTCAGGGGCAAGTACTACAAACTACCACAGAAAGCAGAAAGGGTTACTGCTTCACCCCAGTCTGCTATCCCTATACCCAAGTCTGTGTCATTAAGGTACTCCAAGAAGCCGAGGGACCTACCACACTGCAATCTTATATAGCAAAATGGAATTTATTCTCATGTCGATGCCAAAGTAATGGACAGGAACCCAACCAATCAGAGGTACCTTCTATTTTGAAATTCTGTGTGAACTCTTGCATACAGGTCTGGCCCATTCTTCTATCAAAGCTCACCTGTAAGCCATCTCTGCTTGCTTGCCTCTTATTTCTCCACGTGTCAAGATCTGAAGTCAAGCTATTCCTTAAAGGGGTACTGGATCTGAGATGACCTTGAATGCCCATTACCCCCCACTTGGGACCTCAACTTTGTACTGGAGAAGCTTTCCTTACCCCCTTTCAAACTGTCAACATCAGCAAACTTCAAATTCTGTACTAAAAACTGTCCTCCTCCTGGCCCTCACTTTAGCTCAGAGAGTTTCAGAACTTCAGGAACTTGTGGCCATCCCCCTTTTTTTATTTTTTTGCAAAGACAGTGTTACTCTCTGGGCTAATCCTTCACTTATGCCTTGGGTAGTGAATGATTTTTCTGTCAATCAAGCCATAAACCTACCTACTTTCTTTACCAGTCCATAAAATCATGAGGGAAAGGAAACTGTAATCACTGGACATTCACAGGCAGCTAGGATTCTACTTGAACGAAACAAAGTCCATTCAAAAATCTGGTCAACTATTTCTTTCTTGGGCTCTAAAGTGGGCCAACCTGTATCCAAATAAACCATTGCAAGCTGGATCTCTAAGGCCATCTCATGTTGTTACTCTGTACATGACAAATACTTGCCCTTGTGCCCTCAAGCTCACTCTTCTACAACAGTTGCAACCTCTAGAGGTTTCTGCAAAGGAGTGGATACCAGTCCCATTCTGGCGGCTGTCACCTGGTAATCTCCAAACTCTTTCACTAAACACTACAGGATAGAATAATTTTCAGGGTTCACGGCTACTTTTGCTAAGCCATTCCTATCTGTCCTCTTGGACAGTTCTACTGCCTTCTAACCAGCCTCTCCTACTTTCTCTTTAGCCCTGGGAATTACTCGTATCTTAGGAATTTCTGCAACAGTGATTTCAGTCCAAAGTACAGTTGTGTAAGAACTTACCATAACAGTAGATGCCCTACTGATGGCTGTTGAAGTATTTCTTCCCATCCTCCTCCTCCTACTTTCTTTTATCTCCTTTCTTCATCTTTCTCCCTCTGTTCTTATCCCTTGAGAAATACCTTATGACTAAGGGAACTTTCTTACCACTTCATACTATGCCATCCTAACTGACCAGTCTTATGTCTTGGGGATCTTCAGGCAGCTAGCTTGGAGATAATCTGAGGAGTTACACTTGTATGTCTGCCTGTATACTCCTATGCTTGCAAGCTAAGATTGAATTTACGATCCTGGGAAAGTAAAGCTTTGGTAGCCTGGCCAGATGACAACAGTGATAACCCACTTCAGGAGTGCTGCAATATTGATCAGTAGGGCATCTACTGTTATGGTAAGTTCTTGCACAGCTGTAATTTATCATGATACCCCAGGCATGACTCTACATGAAAAGTCTACAATGCTATCCGAAGTCTGTTTGGTTACAGCACCAACACCCATTATCTTTTCATATCCCGGTTTTGGAGTTTCTCAAAAGTGAACTCACTTGGTGGAAACAGAAAATATCCTTAAATCCAGGTCTCCCCTTCCCCCTCCCTTGACCCAAGCAGTCGGTCACCACAGACACCTTGAACTTTGGTTGGGGAGCAGTTTTAGGAGAGATAAAAGTGCTAGGTGGTTGGGACACCAAGGACAAACCCACCACATAAATGTAAGGGATTGTCTTGCTCTCTGATTAAGGCAGTCCACTCTCTGAATCATCTTTTCCCCCCAACTTCAAGTTTTACCAATACCACAGTCATGTGGTACCTCAAAAATCAAAGGGGAACCAGGTCTAACTGCTTTTACAGGCTAACAATGTTAGCTTGTTACTATATAACTTCACAGCAGAATCCCACTCTACAGGCATCCTGTCAGAGCAAAACTGCAGCAGACAAAGCTGAGCAGGACAAAGACAAACCTTCATGAATGGAAACTAGATCAGAGGATCACTTCTGTTGGTCATCTGTGGCCCTAGGGACCACTACAAGTGTTTACAGACAAACCAAAGTGATGTGGTGCATAACCAAGTAAGGGTGAACCACATCTTACCCTCTGTGCAGACTAGCCATAGTAGCTTGGGATATAGTCTTACAGCACATTCTCACTTTACCCGCATCTTCCATATTGTCAGAGCAAAACTATGTGACAGAAAAGCTGTGAAGGACCAGGACAGACCCTAACAAATGGAAATTAAATCAGGGGTCTTCCAAGACTTGATCCATCTGTGAGGAATTCAAGTAGACCTCTTTGCCTCCTCTTTGAACAGTCAGCTGGCAAAATTCTACACCAGGACTCCTTACCAGAAGAACTGGAAGACAGATGCCTTTTCTTTTCCTTGAATAGGAATGTTCCCATACACTTTTCCACCATTTCACTGATATCCAGGGTACTTCTGAAGATTCCGAAGGAATCCCCAGATGTCATTGTGGTGACTCACATCTGGCCCAGGCAACAGTGGTTTCCCCTTCTTTTGGAAATAGCCAGTGACAGTTACCATAGACTTCTTCACAGACTAGTTCTACTTACAAAAGAACAGGGATGTTTGATGCACTGTAACCCAAAACAACTTCAGCTAACCTCCCTGATGATATGGCCTCAATTCCCTTTAGGCACTGGTTTACTGAGGAGCTGTGGCAGGAATGGTTGGAGGCAAGAAAGTGTGCTACTAGCAAATCACATATTAGTAAATGGAAATGTTTTTATAGTTAGTGCCAACAACATAACCAGCACCCATTCAGGGCTAGTGTTTCTCTGGTTTTATGTTATTTGTGTGAATTACCATCCTATGGCCTTTTAGTCTACCATCAAGGCTCATTTATTAGCCATTTCAGGCATATCTGCCCATAGATCCTCCTCTTCAAATGCATTCTCAAGTTAACATTTTGGTTTCGCATAAGAGGCCTCCAAGAAAACCTGGTGGCCCCTCCTTGGGATCTTAATGGTGTGTTAAAGATAAGACTTGCTCCATTTGAGCTAGCACATGGGGCTGACTTGAGGTTCTTAACATGGAAAATAGTTTTACTGATTTCTCTGAAATGCAGAGAGTATCTTGAGTTGCAGGCTGTTATGGTGTCAACCCTTTCTCATTTTTCCACTGAGACAGGATTTATTTGAGAACCAGTCCTCTTATGTCTAAAGTGCTATTGGAGTTTACTTTGTCAGACTGTCTTACCTCCCTATTTTCTTTCCTGAACCTAAAATGAGAAGGAAACTCCATGCCTTGGATGTCCACAGACAGCTCAGGTACTATCTTGATAACTAAATTTTTCAGATCTTCAGCTCAGTTATTCATTTTTTGTGAAGGGAAGAAAAGGGATAACATGCATCAAAAGAAATGGTTTCCAAATTATCTAAGAAGAAGGGACAGCATGTGTCAAAACAAACAGTTTCCAAATGGTTATCTAAGGCTATTCCCTTTTGTTGTACTCACCACAGCAAAACTATTCCAGGCAGGGTCAGGGTCCACCCTACCAGGACCTTGGCTGTATCTATGGCTTTTTGGAAAGGGTTGGGATTTATAAGCAGCAACTCAGTCCTCTATACATATGTATATAAAGCATTACAAGCTTGATCCATCCCTAGGTCCAGACCAGGCTGTGTTGGGAACCATTCTCCAGGGGCTCCTGGACCCTTCTCCTTCCTCCTCTTTTTAGTCAGCTCATCTAGACGTGAGTGATGGCTTCAGCATGTGGAATGTGCCCTGAAGCTTTGGAAGCTGGCCGGCTGTTTATATCCTGCGTAGGATATAACCCATATAGCTAAGGCTACTGCAGCAGTGATCATGCAAACATATCTACTCTTATGCTAAGTTTATTTACACAACTGTACTTTACTAGCAATAACCTAATGCAAATAATTACTGGGCCATACTAAGTAGTAGTATTGCTTTTTCTTTTTTGTTAACTTTAGTAACACCTTATATTACATATTGATCTAAGTAATCATTTAATTTTAGAGAGAAACCATTACAAAAAATTTTTGGCAACATGAAACATGTCTGTTATTCAGTTTAACATTAGGTAGATTGCTTGAGTCCTACCATCCCTAAAATATCACTTTCCTCCTCCTAAACCTTATTCTGAATGTATTGTTCCCACCGATTTCATTTATTTCTGCAGTTTGCTCCTCCCCTTTTCTGTAGACCCCTCCTCCAATTCTTTTATATTATTTACAACATGCAGCAATTCTATTAAATTTGGTTTTGGTTTTGATTTCCATTTTCTGTTAATTGTTTTTTTTTTTTTTTTTTTTAGCAACCAACAGCATTACCTTTTGTAGTGCCTTACTTGTTTAGGCAATTCAGTTTCTGTATCCCTGCTCAAAAGAATAATTTCCTTGGTTGAAAGTAATTCATTTCTGTGAAAGTACCCTGTAGAGAATTTCTAAAATTTGTCAACGTGTTGAATTCTCAAAAGATGTTCTTAGGTTCCCTTCTTTTTCCCATTGCACCTTTAGCAATTGCTGTCTACCTGTTCATCTGAAGTCTGCTTAAGGTGTAAAAAATACATATGCAAACACTGCAATGCAAAAATCCCAAACTTTAAGTTTTTCTTGCATACTTGAAAGTATTTCCATTCTCATTTCACAGTCTTTTCTGACTTACCCTTACTGATTCTTATAGTTACCCATAATAGGTTGTTTGAGATGTTTTTTTTAACCATCATTTAAATTAGAGTACCTCTTCTTTAGTTGACCGCAGTATGTCCATAGTAATGAGTTTCCACTTACATCAGCCACAGTAAGGCAGTGACCCCCCCCTCAGTCTTGTAATGATAGCAGTGGGACTAGAGTGGATGATCACTTTTAAATGCAAGCTTCAAAGTCCATTGAAATACATTGCAGCTTATATCCTGTATTAACAAAAACAGCCCTTCCCCAAATAACGAAGTACAAGCTTTAATGGCCATAGTAAGATATTCTGCTTGTTTCTAGTAGTATCCAAAATTCAGCAAATCATCCCCATCAAAAGAGTCACTGTGTGCCTGTAGTGATGCATGTCCTTTTGTATCAGGCAGGAAGCCCACCTAGCCCCAATTGTGACAGTGACACTGGAGAGAGCAGGCATGTTTGAGTAACAAAATACAAGCCATGCACTCCTCATAAATTTATTATAACTTGTTTTTGTAACAACATAAACAATGCCTCCCCTTCCACAATATCCAAGTGCAAGTAATAGTACCCATAGTAAGGTAGTGGCCACCACTTTAGCTAGATACAAGTACTAATGCCCATACCAAAGTGTATCTACTTTTTTCCAACAGTTGTCACTGCTACATGAAATTTCCCTCCCGTCATTAACAGCAGTGGATTTGTGAAGTGTTAACTTATTTGACCAAATGCAGGTCATACTGTCTATAGAAGTGTTTTAGAGCTGGTTTCCAACAAGGACATCACCCCCCCCCCCCAACACATACACACACACACTCTGTCTCTAACCAAATTAATTGATGGTGACCATCGCAATGTATTTCCACATATTTTTGACAGTAATCTCCAAGAGCAAGTAACTCTCCACCCTCCCCACTAATGATTGTTCCACTAGTGAAACTTGACATATTTGACTAACCATATGTGAGCCACTCTCTTCATAGAAGGATATTGCAGCTTATTTCTAACAGTAGCAGACAGTTGCTTGCATCTGCCTTTGCAGTAATCTAATGGAAACAGTACTGGCTAGAATAAGGTGCTTCACCTTGTTTACAACAGTACCAAAAGACAGCATCTCCCTGAAACATTATTACAGAGTCCTTCTAATTGATTTTACCCCAGCTGAATCATTTTGAAAGCACTCCCTTCAGTAAAGATGCTGACACTTGGGAAAGTGGACTTGTTTGACTAAACAAATGCAAGCCTTATAGTACATTGAAATGTTGCAGTTTGCTCCAGTCCAACAAGAACACATGTGGCATACCCTTTTAATAACAAATGCAAGCAATAGTGGCTGTAGTAAAGTATTTCAGTTAATTTTCAACAACAGCCGCAGCAAGTCAGCAGTTGGGGTTTGGCAAAATGGTTAAGGTGATTACCTCACTGACACAATATACAGAGTATAATTCTCACCTTTGAAGGGAAATTTGCTAGGTTTAAAATAGCCTGCAAGTACAGCTAGCATAGTACTTATCTATGAGCACCTTGCCCCAGTAACAGTAGTGGCACCAGGGAAGGTGGATACCTACCTCACATTGGGTGGAAGAGCAATTGCCGTTGGTACTGGGATTTTGTTTTGTTTCTTTGTTTTTTTTGGGAGACGTTTTCATTAATGAGAATAGAGGTGGATGTTCTTCATGCTTCACTGTTACAGTCATTCCATTTGAGTTATCTGCTTGCAGTAGCCCTCAATCGGCCTGATTAACAAAGTCTTGGGTCCTGCGTCAGTTGCTGTCCCTTCTTCCATGACATCAGGTCGTCGGGTATAAAACATGCAGCCGACGCCATTACATCAGTCTTTCTTGCTGTGCAGTGTCTGAAGTAGAAGCAGTTCGCAAGTGCCGGTCGGCCGACTCCTGAAATTTTCGTTTTCGAGTTTCAGAACCGAAGTCATCAACTAAAGCTAAGTACCCCATTGGAGAAACTTTCTTGCTCCTTACCAATGTCAGTAAAAGTTAATAATTGCATTACTTGTGGAAAGCAAATACCTCACAAAGATTTTCATTAGTACTGTATTCCTTGCCTAGGCCCTGACCACAACGTGTCTTGCTGTCGGTTTTGTGCTTTATTTAAACAGCGCACTATCCGTTGTTGGTATATTTTCGCTTCTAAATATTTCTGTTCTCGGTTTAATTATCCAGAAATGTTGGTTAGCCTTCTGACTACCGGGATTCTGAAAAAACACAAAGATAAAGATAGAGACAGGCCGCCGAGGTCCATAGCTGCCAACGACGTTTCTCCTAAGCCAGTCGCCATTTCGCCGGTACTCAGTGAGGTGCTTTCGCAGCCCCTGATACCCGCTACTTCTGATTCGCAGGCCTCTACTGAGACCCATTCGGAGTTCGGAATGCCGCGAGATGCTTCAGCTGTGGAACCTGCAGATGTCTCTACCTTGGATGGGCCCGGAGCCGCTGTGCAGGCACTGGCTTCTGAGGGTGTATTCAGACCTACGGACTTGCATATTAAACCAACGCCTCCTTCTTCATTTAGGCCAAAATCTTGAACCATGCCTAAGAAACCGACACCCAGGCCCGCAGGCTCAGGCCTCTATGCCTAAAAAAACAAATGATAAGAATGGCTGAAGATCTTATAACTCTAATCAGGGGAAGCCAACCTCCCCCTTCTAAGAGACCTATGACTGAATTTATTTAAGAATCTTCTGAACAGGATTCTGATTTTTCTGATTCTTCTGATGATCTGGATTTGCCCTTATCTACTTATGAGGATTCTGATGCAGAGGACTCTATTCCCACTGCTTCCCCTCCAGAGGATTTTTCTTTTGGTGAAACCTTACATACTCTATGGGAGCATTTCCACTGGGAAAGCCAGGATTTTTCTGATTCAAAAAAGAGGCTTAGTGATTTCTTACTCCTACCTCAGCATAGGCCTTTAGCTATACCTCCTGTATAAAGACATTGTTGATGATGCTTTCTCATAATCTAGTTTGGCCCCTGATTCTTTGCCTCCTGCTCCCAGAAAACCTAACAGATACTACAGGGTTCCTGATTCTCACAAGTTCCTCTTTAAAAATCCTATTGCAGATCCAGAGACTATTTAACAGGGACCCAAAGGCATTAAGGCTTCTACTGCTAAAAATCCTACCCCCTCAGATAGAGACTCTAGGGCGCTTGATAGATGGGGTATGAAAGTTTACACTTCTGCAGCCTTGGCCATTAGGGCTTTAAACTGCCAGTTTCATATGTTAAAGTATCAACAACATGTTATTGGATTGCTTAAACAGAAAATGATGTTAATTCCTGACTGCGCTGAAAATAAAGAATTACAGGATTTAATGCATTCTGCTGAACAGGTTAGAAAACATACTTTGCAATGTGGATTTGATTCATTAGAGGCCTCTTGCAGGGCTGCTGTTACTGGGTCTGTGCTCAGAAGGCATGCTTGGCTTAAGGAGCAATCTTTGCCTGATCATGTTAAAGCTAAATTGTTGGATGCTCCCTTAAATCAGGACCGCCTGTTTGGCAACAAGGCTGAGGAAGTTCTTAAAAAGATGGGAGATAAAGCTAAATCTATGCAGACTGTTAAAGATTTCTTACAAGTTCAGCCTCCTAGATTTAGTAGGCACTGGCCCTCTAAAAATTGGTGCTTTCCAGCCCCCACCAGGTCTTCTCGAGCCGAACCCAGACACAGCAGAAACCCCAGGTTTCAATGCCAAGGGACACACAAGACTAGGCAGTGGGGGGTTTCCGCACCCAAAACGGGGAGCAGCAAGACTCCCCCCTATGGAAAACCATCTCCATGACTTGCTTTTAAGACTTCCAAGCACTTTCCAACTGAATGCTCCTTTAGGCGGAAAGATTGGTCTGCAGGCCAAAAACTGGGAACTCGTTACCCAGGACAAATGGGTTTTAAATATAGTGTCCCAAGGGTACAGATTTCATTTCCACACATTACCAACACCAAGCGGGTGGCCAGATCTACCCCCAAATCAGTGGGCAGAGGCCCAAAATCAGGTACTCTCTCTCTTAATTACTCCAAAAACGTGCTAGCAAGTACAGCAGATGCACGGGCCAAGGCAACCTGAATGTAAACAAAAAGAGAAAAGGCCAGCACCAGGGATACGAAGCAAAGATGATTTATTAATTCTACCAGACCGGTTTCAGCATACAGCTTTCTTCAGTGGTTATACATGGTCAGCAGTTCACAAACTGCATTTATATATGATACCCAATTCAACAACAATTGACATCATTTCCTGTGAGAGCAACAAAAAAGGATAGTACATACAAAGTGTTACAAAATGCATGTATATATATGTATGAATATACGTGCATAAAATAAAAGGAACAGCATACAAAGATGAATAATCTAATGTATTCTGAATAATAAAGAAAAGGAAAATAAGTTAATAAATTATAAAACTAACTACTGAATATTCAGCATAATCCTAAGCACAGTTTCATAATTTGTCATTAAAACCTAGTGGAAAAAGACCACCTAACTTGACTATCCATTTCTTTTCTTTGGTGTTCAATAAATTGTGCCATCCTGTTCTGAAATCTTTATTTCCAAAAATTCTATCAATAATGGTAAAAGTGAATTTAGCTGTTTTGTGAATCAGTGAGTGTTTGTACAAAGCGTTGGTCATTCTAGCATTTCTAATGTCTCCCAGATGTTCTGACATCCGACATCTGAACTGTCTGGATGTTTGACCAATGTAGAACGCTTGACATGTGCAAGTTGCCAAGTAAATAACCCACTCACTTCCACAATTAGCAAAACACTTAATATTAAATAATTTACCTGTATTTTTGCTGGTAAAATTCTTAGTCTTAAAGATGTGTTTACAGAAGGAGCAATGCCCACATGGGTAACACCCCACTAATTTCTCCCCAGAAAGAGTAGTTTGGTGATGCATGCTCGATTTGGTCATGATCCTTTTGTAATGTGAGAAATGTGACCCCAGGGTTTCTCCTTTTCTATACGAAAACTGACATCTGTCTCCCAACCAGTCATCAAGTCGTATGTTACTTTTAAGTACATTCCAATGTTTGTTAATGATTTGAGTGAACTGATAAGTATTCCTTCCGAATGTTGTAACCAGCCTGATGGTATCCTGATTACCCAAAAAATTTTTGGATTTGTATGTTAATAGGCTGTCCCTCGATTGATTACAAGCCCATATTGATGCAGTTTTAACATTGTCCTGCTTGTACCCTCTTTCTAAAAATCTATTAGTAAGATCCTGATGACATATATTGAGGTCTTGCTCTGAGGAGCATATTCTTCTGATTCTAAGAAACTGCGATTTGGGAATATTATTGATAGTGTGTCTGGGATGGAGACTGGAAGCATGTAGCAAGCTATTATATTGTGGATACTTCCTGTAAACCTTGTTCTTAAAGTATGATCTGGTTTTCGCTCCAAATGTACGTCCAAAAAATCAATTTCTTCTACGTTGTAATTGACAGTGAATTCAACTCCCCACTTGTTACAATTGAGATACTCCACAAATTCCTGGAGATATTCTGGGCCCCCTCTCCAAACTAGCCAACAGTCATCTAGATAACGGCACCAGATGTCAATCTCAGGTAAATATAAATTATGCATACCATCATAGATGATTTGTTCCTCTATATACCCCATAAATAAGTCCGCATAAATAGGGGCAAAAGATGCCCCCATCGCAGTGCCCTGAATTTGCCAATAGCATTGATCTTGGAAATAAAAAACATTCCTGGTAAGTACATGTTCAGCCATGCAAACTAAAAGAGTATTGAAACCAGGAGGATAAATATTTGTTCTATTAAGCCAAAATTCCAATGCCAGCAATCCGGCCCAATGGGGAATACAGGTATATAGAGACTTGACATCAAGAGTGCACATGAGCCAATAAGGTTCCAATTGGGATTCTGAAACTATTTGGAGAAATTCGGTTGTATCCTTAATCCTGGCCCTGATATACGTCAATAAGGGCTTCAAATGCTTGGTTAGATAAACAGATAAAGGTTCAGTAAGTGAACCAATCCCCGAGACTATTGGTCTGCCGGGAGGTTCCCTGAGAGATTTGTGGATTTTAGGTAATAGATATAAGTATTGTTTGCAAGGGTCCCGTACTGTTAATTGAATTCTTATTTTGGCACTGATAATCCCTTCCTCTACTGCAGAATCCAAAAAATCATCTATGGCTTTCTTGAAATTTGGAGTGGGGTCCAAGGACATATGGAAGTAATGCTGATTGTTGGACAACTGTCTTTTACCTTCAGCCCAGTAATAACTGGAGTCCATAATCACAATTGCCCCACCCTTATCCGCTGGAAGAATTACAATATTAGAATTGGATTTGAGATCATCTAAGGCCTGTTGTTCATCTATACTAAGATTCTGTCTCAAAATATTACCTGAACCCAAAACATGGTGCAAATCTTTGATGATAGCTTGTTGGAATATATTGGCATGCTTGTCCATAGGTGGATTAAAGTTGGATGGTGGAAAACGAAATTCAGCAGATCTTTGAGCACAGATATAGATATAGATCTGTTTGCCTCCCCCCGAACCATCAACTGGACAAATTTTGCACAAGGATTCTCCACAATCAAGCTTGGAAAGTGGATGCTCTATCCTTCAGCTGGAAAAACCTGTTTATACCTTTCCTCCTGTACCTCTGCTCTCCAAGGTACTACTAAAGATCAAACAGGACAAGCCAAGGACGATTTTAATTTCACCAGATTGGCCTCGCCAACACTGGTGCCCACTCTTGCGCAGTGTGTCACGCTTGGCTCCATGGCACCTGCCTCAGACTCCTTCCCTGTTGTCTCAGCAGGAGAACATGATTCTGCACCCTCAGCTGCAAACCCTGAACCTAGCAGCAGTTACCTAATCTCTCCTTTACCATCCCTCAGTAAATCAGTGATGGATATCATTTTAGAGGCAAGGAGGCCTAATATTAGAAAATCTTATGCTGCAAAATGGAGAAGATTCTGTGCTTGGAACTAATCTCAAGGAATGAACGCAGCAGTGCCCAATTTTCCTCAGATTCTACAATACTTGACTGAGATGCTTCATAAGGGCTTGTCTTTTTCCTCCATCAAAATTCATGCCTCAGCCATTTCAGTTCATTATAACACAGAGCCTCCCCTCTTCTCTTACCCACTGCTCAAGCAGTTCTTCAGAGGGGCCAGAAATCTAAGGCCACCCAGGAGAGCTCCAACTCCAGCTTGGGATCTTAACTTTGTCTTGGAGAAACTCACTCTTCCTCCTTTTGAGCCATCTACTACTGCAGATTTAAAATTTCTTATCTGGAAAAAGCTTTCCTTTTGGCAATCACTTCTGCAAGAAGGGTATCTGAATTACAGGCCCTTATGGCAGTGGAACCTTTCATCATCTTTCATGCGGACAGGGTGTCCCTCAGAACCAATCCCTCCTTCATGCCCAAGGTGGTATCCAGTGTGGCTCTCAATCATTCCTTTCATTTGCCTACCTTTTTTCCTAACCCACAGAACAAAGGGGAACGGATACTGCACTCTTTAGATGTGCACAAACAGCTTAGATTCTACTTGGACAGGACTAAACCTCAAAGGAAATCTGAACAACTACTGGTGACATTTGCTGCAGGGACAGAGGGGAAAGCTATTTCAAAACAAACCATTTCAAAATGGATAGGCCACTGCATTCATTTCTGCTATATGCACCATGGGAAACCTATGCCACAGGGCATCAGACCCCATTAAACCAGGGCTGCATCTACCTCTACAGCCTTTCTCAGGGGCGTCCCTACTAGGGACATCTTAGAAGCTGCTACCTGGAGTTCTGTACATACTTTCACCAAGCATTATCATTTGCCAATTTTTCTCTAAATCCAGGGCTGGTTTTGCCAATGCAGTCTTGCAGGGCCTTATAGCTGGTCCTAATTCTATTTAAATTCCTCCTCCCAACCTTAGCTTTGGGAATCTATTCAAATGTAATGACTGCAAAAAATGAAACATGAAGAACATAGTACGGTTGTGTACACTTACCATAAATGTAGATGTTAAAGTTACTGTTGCAATCCTGGTTACCCTCCCTCCAGCCCTGTTTTCTTCCTTTGGCTATACCTCTGCTGTCACTTACTATACTCTAAAAGCTTTTTGATGTATTTGCTTTTCTGTTGGAGGTATATCCTTATATTTATAGATTTAATTGCTTCCCATTAGGGGGGCACCTGACATCTGGGGCAAGAAAAACTGATGTAATGGCGTTGACTGCATGTTTTCTACCCTTGACGACCTGACGTCATGGAAGAAGGGACAGCAACCGATGCAGGGCCCAAGACTTTGTTAATCAGGCTGACTGAGGGCTACTGCAAGCAGATAACCCAAATGTACTGACTGCAACAGTGAATACACTCGAACATGTACATTTATGGTAAGTGTACACAACTGTACTATCAGTGTATTGGTGCGGCTGCAGCAGTAGTAATGAGGGTATTTTACAAGTCTGGGATCTTAATGAAGGAGTTGAAACATAGATGTCCCTAGTATCACCTATGAATATCAGACCTATTTTGTAGGGACACCCCCTGATGTTTCTTAAAGTTTTGTTACATTCCTCCTAAAATTTGGAAATCATTTTGAGAATTTCTAAGATAATAGTTCCAGCATTTAAAACAGCTTTTTCCTTAGTTATTTTTTTTTACTTTGTTCCAAATTCTGTTGGTAAAAGTTGAGAACTTTGCCTACGATCATGAGAATTTGGCACTTAAGAATTAACACTGTTGATTCAAGTGCAGAAATTAGTTTCTTTAATGGGGTAATTGGTCTTAGTCTCACTGTTATACCCAAAGGAACTTTGCAGTCCAGTAGGACCTCATAGTGAAATGCTGCTGCTGATCATCTATGATTAGAGGAGTTAATTGAGTTGGTTTGGATACCATGTGACTATACCCCTATGCTATCCCACAGGAGGTGTAACAGGCACTGCCTAATTGGAGGATGCCCACTGGCAGAGACTGGACATGCTAGTGGGATTATATCCAGGAAATTATGGAAGTTCCACAGGGCAAACTGAAAATTATTGGTTGAGATAGCAAAGTCTTGTTTGACATGCCTTGCTTGCTACCAGTGTGACTGTTGCCGGGATAACCAGATTTAAAAGTGTTGATGATCTCTGCTCCTGGGATTGTGATCTTATCTTTGTGGAGGGATTTGTGTAACCTGAAAATCTTAGAGCCTTGTTGGCTGTAACTTTTATTTTTCTGGTTGGGTCACCCTTGTCAAATTCATTTAACAGCAAAGGTCAGGCAGACCGCAACACTGAATGTCCTCCATAATAATTCAGTTAAAGTGGGGGGAATCAAACTCAAACAACTATAAGGGCTGGCACACACAGCTCAGGGCTGTAATCTGCAAAATAAAAGTAAAGTTTGTCAGTACAGATAGGAATGTAATGTAACAGCTTCTTTCACCTAATGTTATGCTGATTTTAGCAGGTGCTTGAGGCCTGAGGGCCATGAATGCAAGACTCCAGAGTTCAAGCACCTCACCTAGAGCAGTGATACATGTGGAGCCAGGGTTGGGGGCCTCTTTCCCAGTGATCACCTGGTGACCAGGAGACCAGTATAACTTGGGTAGTCTGAGACAGAAAAGTTGTGTAAAGAGGTCGTATGGGCTCACCATCTGCAAGATGAAAGGTGAAAGTCAGAAAGGAGTGGAATATTGATGATAGTGGTAAGTTTAATTGTTAGTAGTACTTTGAGAATTTGCAAAGTACCATAAAGTCAGTGCACATGTAAATGTATGGCACTGGCAAGTATAGTTGATGATGTCATGTTATTGGAAGATGCTTTTCAAGGCTTATGCATTTGTCTGGGACTGTTTATTGTGCATTTCAAAAATATTATAGTGCACAGACTTCATTTTCATCTTGCTGTCTTGCCATGAAATGGTGCAAGAAGTTCACATTAGTGCACGAGTCTGCAGTCACTTTGTTGCCTTATTGCTAGATTAATGCATCAGAGCATATAATAAAGATAGGAACCTCACTTTTGTAAAATTCATCATCATGTGTTATGCAGGGAAATAAGACTTAAGACCGAGCACTACCTATCATACCTCTCAGCTGTACAGATTTTTGCCTCATATTTTTGGTCCATTTTTTTTAGAATACTGTGTTTTTCTGGCAAATCCTTAAAGACTGTAGTTAGAAAACGATGACAGACATTTGAGTTATAGACTTCATACCCTTCAGAAAATTAATGCTAATGCAAAACCTGTTATTCTATCAACTTTGAGTTTGCAAGAGAAATATTTAAAAATTGTCCCTATTTTTGAGCCTTTGTCCCACTTTTATTTATGGCTTTGTCCAGATTTCTTGATCTAAGAGTTTGAGAGGTATGCTACCTATCCATTGCAGAGTGAAGATTGTTTCAACTTTTAAACATTTGAAAGTATTTTTTTCTTTAAAATATTTTGCTTTTAGAAGTTTAGTGTGCTTGAAAACCTGACATTGTTTTTTTCTGTAGTCAAAAGATTCACTGAAGCAGGCCTTAGAAGTCCTGAACATGAATGGCTGCTCAGTGGAAGATCTAGGACTGGATTATACTCTTCCTGGTTTCCCAAACATTGAACTCAAGAAGGGAGGAAAAGACATCTGTGTAACAATTGACAACTTAGAAGAATATGTTCGAGTAAGTTCAGTGAAAATCAAATGTTTATTTTATTTATTTTAAGCTTATGTATGTCCTTTGAAGGTAATCTGTGGTTAGGACCCCCTGTCTTGCCTCCTTCAAAACTAACAGTAACATGCATTGTTGACTGCTTATTGGGGCCATTTGGAGTTTTGGAGGGTGCACAAGTCACAATGTGTTTTGTATCTGGGACCTGCTAACGTTGCTTACAATATTTTTTTTGCGTAAAAAAGTCAGACATCTCTTCACTTTAAGATGTTCCAATATAGTACAACGTGCTGGCCCCTTTGGAGTCGGACATTGGGCTGTACCATCAGAATCCAGCCACACTTCAGTTAGTTCTCTAAGTGCACTACAGTGAGAAAGTGATTCCCAGATGTTTTCCTGAGTGCCAGTCTTAAGCAGGAGAGCAGTTTCAACTGTACCTTTACAGGTTAGGGCAACATAACTTCTTTGTACTTTCCTTTTCAGATTAGTTAATCAGCATAAATGTCCTCCTTTATTTTCAGAACTTCCCACAAAATATACCTCATATTGTCTTACAGTAGAAAGAGCAACACTGTAGTAACCATGAAAAGTTGCTATTCCAGCATAACTGCTGGAGGAAAGTTTTTTCTCCAAATTAGGACCAGCTTATTACTGGAATTGACTTTCTACAGAATTCAGGCCGAAACATCCTTTCAGAATAAACTCAAAGATTTTCTTTTCAAAGAATAGGAATGCCGCGGCTTTAGGGATGCTGGATAAAGAGTTTAACTTGTTTACTGTACAGTGTTGACTGCACTGTCTTACAGATGTGGAATAATAAATCACATCTTTGTATAGAAGTAAGAACATTAGCAGTTTCTGTGTAGTAATTACACGTGTATTGTCCTACATTGCTGTTATGTAAATGTTGTTGTATTCCATATTTGTATGCTATTCTGTGTATTTTCACGTTACTATTCTGAGAGAGCCTGGGCCATAACAGAACAAGGCACTGTGGACACAGTACTTTCCTATTTAACAATATTTAGATGAGTAAACAAATCCCCCTCTCCTTCCACCCCAAGTTCCCTGCTATCATGGTAGAACATTTTCTAGAAGTGGGTTTGGCACCGTTGGTTAAGCCTTCTCTCTATTCATACTGGGCCTTCATTTGCACTATATTATTCAGTGTTCATCTCACTAGCGGTGGTCTGACAGTTGGCTACTCCCTCCATCCCCAAGCATCTGTCTCTAGTTTTTGTGTGGCCCCACAAACTAAAGGGGAAAAAACTTCCTAATGGGATTGTCTAGTTTAGAAGGTCTTGCCTTTTCAGACCAGATCCTCAGTTGGCTATGTAACAGATGTTGACAACTCCATTGATCCAGAGGGCATCTATTTTAGGGAAACCATTGCTGTCATGAGAAAACACTTTTATTGGAGTTCAAGCCATCATTTAATTCTTCAAAGAGTTACTTGAAACATCTGGTCACAGAAATTTTAAGGACCATGCCTCTTCTGCTAGTAATTCAGGCCTTTGAGAATGCTTTCTAGAACCAGATTCTCACCCCCTAACATTGAAAAACTAGGATTGTTTTTATAGGTTCCTTGACAAGTAAAAGAACTTATGCAAGAATGCTGTGGCAGATCCTAACAAAGTATTAACGGATGCTGCCAGTAGATCTAAATTGGTACTTTAGGTCAGCTTCCTACACAGTGATGAAGAGCAAAGTAGTGTGCAGGTTTAGTAAAAAGGTATATGTTTCTGCTGCACTTGATATCGGGTCTGCCAGTTGCCATACCCATGTGGTTCATTATCAAGGAAATTTCCTTAACTGGGACAGAGGATATGACTAATGATGTACTGGAAGAAACCTTAAGATGTACACTTACTAGACTAACCCAGGTTGCATTAAAGGTGGGTAAGCATGCAAGCAGATGAGCATACAGTGCTATAGATACGTTTACCATTGGAGCAGCTACAGGCCCCATTAAAATCAGGCTTGGCTCAGTATCCAAGGTGCAGTGCACCCTCAGAGAAAGACTGGCTTTTGATTATCCTTCACTGATTTTTATGGCAAGACATTGCAAGCCAGTGCAGTAGTTTTTTTACTCTAAGGTAAAGAAATTATCCCACTAGCCAGTGACCACCTTAACAGTAAACAGTCTATAGCATAGCAGTATAAACAGCAGAGGACCTTTTAAAAGAAGGAGCAATCTTGAGTGGGAGCTGGTGGAAGGAATCGAGGTGGGCTTCAGGGCAAGGATTGAGGAATAGATTTTTGCCTGATAAGGAGTTCTACCCCCCCCCCCCCCCCAGTCACTTCCTGCATGTGATAATTTATTTTTTTCTACAAGAAGTGGGCCTGGTTATACCTAACTGGTTAAGACTAGACACAATAGTTTGAGACTGTTTGATTAGCCTTCAGTTGATGATTATTTTGGACACTTGTTCCATATTTAATACAGCCCTGTTTTTTTAACCACTGCAAATCCTTCTTTCTGAGTTCATTTTAGTTTAACTCTGCAGTGAACATTCTTAAAATATAATACTTGTTTTCGTTATACCCAAATTATCTATTTTTTTACCTAAGTAAATTAGTCAGGTTGTAGTTTCCTCCTTGGGTTTCAGTCTCAAACTTTTGATCAACTTTTCCACTAACTGGCAACCCCATTAGTGCACTTTAACAAAAATTAATAATAATCAGATGTTCTTATTGTTCTGATCTGATGTCTTTTCCTTCCATTCCTCTGCACATGGGTCTTGGATCCAATGTCTCCATCCTCTGCCATTTTGAAGCTTAGGATCCGGTGTTCAGACTCCTCCCCCTACCCATAATCCCCATGCACAGGAGTTACCTCAGATCTCGTCTGCCAGTTTTGAGTGCTGACTGGTTCTCTCGTGCTCGGGCATTGTCAGCATTTTTTTCTTCCCAAAAAAAAAAAAGATAAAGCTTTGCTTATTATTATTATTCTTCATTTCTTTTTTTTAGGGTTGCAGATCCGACCCTCGGATCTGATTCGGGCACATTTCCAAGCTCCTCCCTCTACCCATAATGCTCTACACCATCCTCATCTCCTCAGATATTTTTTTACTGCCATTGCAACAGGAAGTGGTTTCGGATTTTCGAGCTACTAAAGAGAAAAGTTTCTAGATTATGATTTATAGTGCTGTTGGTACTTTTCCTTTTTCTTTTTTATTTTTCCTAATAAAAAAAAGACCAAAATTGTCATATCCGACTACTTCGGATCCGATAAAGACTAAATCATCTTTGGATCCAACAGAAACTAGACTAGCAAATAAGTCTGCCCCGCAGATCTGATTGTCCTAATATCCTAACACTTTGGATCCCAACGCAGCTTCTGATCTGGCAGACATTCTACTGATCCAGGGTACTTCTTTCCTGTCAAGCCTTCCTCAGATCCTAACCTTTTGGGTCTGAGATCTCGGAGCCGTACCCTGATCGGAGCAAACCAGCATCTCTTGCTCCAACTTCTCAGGTTATACCATCAGCGATTAAGTCCAGATATTCATCAATATGCTCTAGGTCTTCTCAGAGCTTTTCCCAATCAGAGATGGACAGGATGATGCAAAGTTTTCTCAAAGCTCAGATTCAGATGGGGATTTTGTCATCTCCATCCCACCTTGGATTCGTGAGAGCTCCAACACCCGTGCTACAAGCTCCTCTTCTGATTCGACCTACAGTCTCAGAATCCCAGGATCTGCTTTTCCTGAGAGAGTTGTCTGATATGAGAATATGTCTTTCTTCGACTTTGTCTGTTTCCTGGCCCGGCTGTGTTCTGATACCCTCTGATTGGAGTGAGTCCTGGATCTGAGATGTTGGGGATAGCTTTGGGAGGGGGCTTTGATCCCAACCGGGTCAGATCCATCCCTTCCCCTAGTGTCCTTGGCCTTTGACAGCTTGGGCTCAGTTCTGCCCGGAGGCTTTGGTTCTGGGGTGGGCTCCGCTCTGTCTTCTCTGGGAGCTTCGGCTCAGAGTTTCCCAAGGCAGTCAGCCTTCCAAGTAGCAGAGAGGGCTTTTTCTAGACCAAGAGATGTGACTTCTCATCCTCAGGATCCTAACAAATCCTCATCTCATCCAAGATTTGAGTCCATCCATCCTGCCATTGCACAGCCCCCCTCTCAGTTAAGCCTGCAGACTGCTTCCCTGCAGCGGGGTCCCCCCCTTTTTCCAATTCTTCCTCTGAGCATCCTACAGAGGAGGCCCATGGGAAGAAAAAGTGCAAGAGGAGGTACGTGGACTCCCGCCCTCAGAGTCCTTAACCGAGGATACTGATTTTGATGAGGAAGGATTCCCACAATCTCCACCAGCTGACATCTCCTTTGGAGACATCCTTGAACTCCTGAGGCAAAAAAGGTGGCTGGTCCTCCCAAAATTATTCTTCCAGGGTGTCTGTGTTCTTGGAGGCTTTTGGGTTGGACCTCTCTGTGTCCTGGGTGACTCATCCAGCGGGCAAACTCATTGACTTAGTTTCAAGCTGGGCTTGGAAGGAACCGGACACAGTTGAGCTGATCCCTAAGCATCCAGATAAGTTCCTGAGTCCGCCTTCCAACTGCTTACATTGGAGCAAGGGTGTCCTAGTTGATCCCATTGTTGTGTTAGCAGGCACGAAAAAGGAGCTCGCTGAACAGAGCTCCTCTGTTCATCTCCCAAACAAGGAGTCTCGGTCTTTGGGCAGATATGGAAACGTGTATACCTCAGCCACCTTCGCATTGAGTGCATTGAACTACTTGGCATATTTTACGCATCTGTAGAGAGATCTGGTCAAGGAGCTAACCACAACTCTCTGAAAGAGACCTTGTCAGGTGAGATGCCAACTGGGGAGAAACCTGTAAGTGACTCTGTCTTCCCTTGCAGACTCCTCAATGATGCTGATTTTGCACTCTGCGGAAGACACCTCATGAGCAACCAGTGCAGGCATAGCCATTAGGAGACATGCCTGGATGCGGCTTTGCGATTTTGTAGAACCCTTCAAGGTGTCTTTCATTAATCCCCCATTTGATGGTTCCTCTTTGTTTGAACCATCGGTAAAAGAAATGCTTGCTTGCAGCAAGAAAGATGGAAATACCTCGTCTGCCATAGGGATCAAGTTTTCTAACCCCCCCCCCCCAAGAACCTTTTCCAGAAATCAAAGAAATGGGAAGAAGACTTGGTTCAGAAAATCTCAGGGGCCTTTCCAGGACTCGCACGTGGATACCTCTTCACGGGTAATGGAGGAGGAGGTTTCAATGGCAGACACCACCCCAGAGGCAGGGGGGTCTGTAGAATCAGGTGCTTTAGGGAACGTTTTTCTGATAAGCCACATCAGCGCTTCTGAAGCACTGCCCAACTGATTGCCTGGGTGCTAAAAATAATATCCAGAGGTTAGTACATTCTCTTTTCCCCCTCACCTCCAAGTCCCAGCAGGGTACTCCCTAACATGCCACCCAGTCAGAGGGAATTTGCCATTCAAGAAGTTCAAAAACTTTTGGAGAAGAGAGTCATCCAAGAGGGCCTGACTGAACAAGTAGGATACAGAACTTATTCTCACTTCTTTTTGGTGCCAAAGAAAATAGGGGGCCTAAGAACAATAGTGGATATCAGCAACATCAACCTATATGTCAAGAAGTCGAAGTTTTGAATGGTTCCGATTCTGTCCATTCTGGCACTTCTATGCAAGGATGATTGGATGTGCTCAGTAGATCTCCAGGATGTGTATTTTATCAAAATGAGCAAATGTTGCAGGAGACACTTGCGCTTTCGGCTGGGGGCCAATCATCAGCAACTCAGAGTGCTGCCTTTTGGACTCATCACAGCTCCCCGAGTGTTTACCAGATATATGACAGTGGTCGCGGTTCACCTGAGACTAAAAGGATTCCAGGTGTTTCCATATTTAGACGATTGGCTCCTTACTGCACCAACAAGGCATCAGTTGATTCAAGCCAAGGATTGTCTGGTACAGATCTTCAATTCCCTGGGTATTTCAGTAAACCTGACAAAGTCAAACCTGACACCTGTGCAGAATCTAGAATTTATAGGAACACAACTGAACACTTCAACCCAAGTAGCTTCCTTACCTTTTGCATAACTTCTGTGAGACAGTAAGTCCAGGACTTATTGGATCTCCCATTTCCTCCAGCACAGTTAGTTCTTAGAAAGCTGGGGTCTATGTTAGCACCCATCATTCTAATACCTTTAGCAAGATACTATATGCGAGTCCTACAGTGGATCCTGGCTGTTCAGTGGTCCATTCTTTACCAGCCCTTATCTGCTCCTATCAGACATACTCCAATCTGCAGAAGCTGTCTCCAATGGTGGATGCAAATAAACTACTTATCGCTGGGCAGGTCATTCTCTCTCCCCTATCCAATAGCCACAGTGACTGTGGATGCTTTCTTTTGAAGTGGGGGGGGGGTATTATCAGGGAAAGATGGTCCAAGGCATGTTGTCCCAGCACGAAACCAAGCTGCATATCAATGTCCTAGAGATGAGAGCAGGCCTTCCAACATTGCATGCCTTTCAGGACCTTCTCCCTCTAGGGATTGTTGCAATTCATACAGACAACATGTAAGTGGTCTGGTATATAAACAAACAAGAAGGAGCCCAATCCTACCCAGTATGCAGAGGGGTCATGATTGTTTGGGAATGAGCGATCTCTTCAAGCTGCTTTCTGATTGCAGTGCATGTTCCTAGGGAAACCAAGGTGCTAACAGACAGCCTTAGCAGGTCTGTTCTGACCCTTCACTAGTGTTCCCTCAAACAAGCAGTAGCAAACCAGATTTTCAGTCATTGGGTCCAACCTTGCTGTGATCTTTTTGCTTCTCCTCTAACCAATAAATGCAGCAAATATTTGAAGGGGGAGTCACTGAGGCATGCTCTAGTCCACAGTTGTCCCCTGGGTCTCCTTTATGCTTACCCCCCCCCTTTCCTTTGATCCTGAAGTTTCTACAGAAAGCCAGCAGGATGAAGTGCTCAGTGATCCTCATTGGCCACTTCTGGCCTTGTCAGGTATGGTTCCCCTTCCTATGGTCTCACTTGAAGTATCCCCCATGGTTACTGGATCCCAATCAGGACCTTGTCTCCAATCTGGCAGAGCATCGACAGCCCACTCTGCACACATTCAAGCTGACCACATGGTTTTTCCACTTCCAGTGATTATAAGAAAGTCCAGGCTAGCTTCCACAGTATGCAACATAATGGCCTGTCAGAAAGCTTCCACAAAAAAGGTCTGTAACAGTAAGTGGAGAAGATTCACGATTTGGGCTTCAAAGGGGAATATTGATCCATTTACAGCTCTTGCATCAGCTATTCGCCTTTTTCTGAGTTCACTTTTTCATGACCGTGCCAGTTTTTCTACCATTAAGTTACAGCTGGCTGCCATTTCTAATTTTCATTCAGGAAAGGGATCTTCCTCTATTTCCTCCTCGAAATTATGCAGAGCTTTCATAAGGGGTATTTTTCTTCTAAGGCCTCCAATAAAAGACCCTTCTCCCCCTTGGTATCTTACAATTGTCTTTCAAGGCCTCACTCAAAAACCTTTCAAGCCAGCAAATAGTTGTGACTTGAATTTTCTTTCATGGAAGACTATATTCTTGGTAGCCATCACATCAGCGAAGAGAGTATCTGAACTGCAAGCCTTGTCAGCCAAACCTCCTTGCATCATTTTTCACAAACAGAGTTTCCCTGAGAATTAACCCCTCTTTTATGCCTAAGGTAGCAACAGAATCCAGCATTAAACAGTCCATTCAGTTACCGGTTTTCTTTCCAAATTACATCTTCTCGATGTTTATAGACAGTTGCATTTCTTTCTGCACAGGACAAAGAAGCACAGAAAATCTGATCAACTCTTTTTATATCTTTTTCTACTAATTGTGTAGGCCAAGCAGTATCCAAGGTCACCCTGGCTAAATGGATAACCAATTGCATTTATACCATTTATTCCCGAAAAGGTGATGGAATTGCCTTGTCCCATCTAAAGCCCACTCGACTAGATCCATGTCCACTTCAGCCTTTTCTGCCAGGACATCAATTGATGAAATATGTTTTGCAGCCACTTGGTCCAAGATTCATGCATTTGTTTCACATTATAAGTTGGACATTGCCTCCAGAAGCAGGGCATCCTTTGGCTCAACAGTGCTCTGGCATATCCTTCCTTAGGGGGTCACCCAGGAGTTATGTAGCTGGGAACTCTGACCCAACAGTGAGGGAGAATGAAAATAACAACAACAGGTATAGAAGTTATGTGCATATCATAACTAGGCATCTGTGTTATCTATTTTCATTCTTCCTCATTCCCCTCCCATCCATCCCCAGCCTTGGTATCTTCAACAAGTTACCTAGAGGAATTTGGAACCCATAGATTCATGGCTTGGGTCTCAGAAACTCTTGATCTGTTCTATTTCTTCCTGGTAATATTACTATTAGGGTAGCAAAGTTGATCTGAGGACTTGGGGAAGGCATGATGCATTATGGGACAGGGAGGAGCTCAAGACTTAGATCCTAAAGACTTGTGTATACAGCCAAATCAGATCCAAGGTTGGATCCGAAGACCCAACATTGAGGAAAAATGAAAATGGACAGCACAGATGCCAAGTTATGGTAAGTGCATAACTTCTCTTATTCCATTGTTCTTGATTTTCTGGCTGCCCTTTTCAAAGAAGGAGTTTTTTTTTTTGCGATTAAACTACAGTTGGCAGCCATATAAAATTTTCTTACGGGAGATAAAAATGATTATTTGGCTTCTTCATGTTATGCAAGGCCTTCTTGAAAAGCTCTTTCCTCCTTAGATCCCCAGTAAAAGATGCTTCACCTGGAACTTGATAGTGGGTATTGCAAGGTCTGACACAAAAACCCTTTGAATCTTCAGTAAAAAATGATATACAGTATCTATCTTGGAAGGCAGCCTTTTTAGTAGCTACCACTTCTGCCAAAAGGATTTCTGAACTGCAGGCTCTTTCATCAGAGACTCAATCCATTATTTTCCATAAAGACAGTGTTGCCTTACGAGCTAACCTTTCCTTTTCCTAACATTAACCAATCCATTCATTTACCAGTTTTCTTTCTAAAATTTTCAAATAAAGGAGAATACATGCTATGTCTTCTCAATGTACACAGGCAATTACATTTTTATTTACCCAGAACTAAAAAAAAATCATAGAATCAAACCAGCCATTTGTCTCCTTCTGAAAAAGTTGACTGGGTTATCCAGTATCTAAAGCTACAATGGCTAAATGAATAGCTAATTGCATTTCTCTACCAAGACCAATTAAAGCCCACTCAGCTAGATCCATGGCCACTTCATCTGCTTTTTGGTCAAGAACCTCTGTTGATGTTTGCGCAACAGCCACATGGTCCAATGCTGACACTTTTGTTACTCATTACAAATTGAACCTAATCTCCAAAACAGAATTACCTTTGATTCAACGGTTCTCTGGAATATCCTTCCATGAAAGCCACCCAAGATTCACATAGCTCGGAACTCTGTCCCATTCATTGAGGAAGAGTGAAAATGACAACATTAGATTTAAAAGTTATGTGCTCACCGTAACTAGGCATCTGTGTTGTCCTTTTTCATTCTTCCTCAACTCCTCCCCTTTCATCCTCGTTCCTGTAATCTTCAGAAGTGACCTGTTGGTTTTATTATTGGAACCTGTAGTTCTGGGTTTGTGTCCTTCTGTTATCTGTCCCTTTCTCTAACTTCTTAATGTGGATTTTATGTTAACAAACTCAGTGTACGGTACTGGGGCTGGACTAGGACATTACAGGTAGAGGGAGGAACTTGAGAGTCAGATCCAAAGTCTGAGGTATGCAGCTGAGTCAAATCCGAGGATTGGATTGGATCCATAACCCATTCATTGAGGAAGAATGAACATAGGCAACACAGATGCCTAGCTGTGGTGAATACACAACTTTTTAAAAGTTTTACTTTCTTGTTTCTCAGTGGGTGCTGTTTTCTCTTGTTTCTTTCTCTCCTTTCTATCTTAGATAAATATATGTATGTATGTATATATATATATATATATATATATATATATATATATATATATATATATATATACACACACACACATATATATATATATATATATATATATATATATATGTATAGCCACACATATGTATATTCCGTCAGTGAAGCTGGGCTTCGTGCCCTTGCCCTTGTTTTTGCTACCTTGTGTTGAGGTACTGTTTTTATTACCATTGTTGGAACCCCCCCCCTTTTTTTTTTTAATAACTGTGCTGGTATTTTGGCGTTATCGTTGTTAGTTCTTTCTTGTTTACCTTGCCTTTCCTTTGGAGTAGTTGCCTCTGTTAGTTTGAGATGTACACAAAACCTTCTGGCTTTAAAAAAATGGTCATCATGTGGGCACAAAATTCCTAATTGAGATGCTCACTCTTGAATGTGTGTACTACCTTGGTTGCAGGGCATCTTGGCACTGATTGTAGTATTTGTGCAAAAGCAAACTTGTGTTGAAAAGCCTGCTTCTATCATCACCATCTTCTTTTGGAGCTCCCCTCTCCTGCAAGAAATCTTCGGAAGCATCCAAGGAGAATACTGCTGGCAAAGTTAAAGATTCAAGGAAGCGTTCCCCCAATCACTCCCCTCCTATTTCGGCCTCAGCTCCACCCGAGACAATTGCAAAATCCTCTGATTCGACTGCTGCTTCAGATTCAACTCAGTCTAATCCAAGATCCTTGGATCTGACTCGATCCAAATCAAAGTCTCCATGCCAGAGGTTTCCTAGATTCTCTCCTGAGCCTGTCATCTCAAAACTCCATTCGCCTTTCTTACAGGTGAAACTTGGATGGGTTTCCAGACCACCCTCAACCTCTTCATCCCTCAATTCGTCTAGGAGCCTAACAGAAGCAGATGTGTACAGGATGATGAGAAAGCCAAATTCAGTTGGGAGTCATTCCAGCTCTGTCTCCCATTGGATCTCTTTGCCTACCACCAATCCAGTCCCATCTTTTGAGTCTTACTGTGATCTGCCTCTTGATTTTGGAGTGTCTGGACCTGGAAATCCCAAGTTTGTGTCTGATCCTGTGGCCTGGCCCTCATTGACTGCAAGACCTTTTGTGATCCAGATGGCTTTGACTCTTTTGGAGCTGGAAGGACCTTGGAGCCATAGCATCAGCTCTGGATCAGGGTGTTTGGGTTTGACTCTGATCATTTAGGAGCCATCCCTTCCCCTTGGAGTGTCAGCACTGGACAGTTTGGTTCTGAACTTTTCATCGAGAAGGAGTATTGGGGATGCTTGTAGCTGTACTGGGCAGGTAGCCTACCTTGCTAAATGAGCCTCAATCATTCTCTTCTTTCTAGCTGTTCTGACTGGAATATGGTTTAATTTAGACTGTGTTTTTGATGAGGTACCTTCCTTTGCTGCAGGGTGATAGGCTGACAAGGGACAAACTCGATCTGAGGTAATCCATGCATAGGATAGGATTATGTGAAGAGGAAGAGCTCAAGCTGCGGAGCCAAAGTCTATTGAAGTGGCCGAAGCTGGATTTAGATTGGTTGAGGAAGGATAAAAACAGACAACACAGATGAATTGTTATGGTGAGTACATAACTTTTGGTTTTAAGCAGTTAGGGCCTTCCTTGTTGAGATGTCTTCACTTCTTCCCTTAACGCCAAATGCAGCAAATTTTTTTTGCTCTGACGTCTTGTGAGAGGAAGTCACCCAGAGATGCTTTGATGCACCCTTGGCCCGAGGACTTTATATGCCTTTCCCCTTTCTATCTTATTCCAACATTCCTTCAGAAAGCCTCAACATTGAGGGTCTCTGTCATCCTCATAGCTCCTCATTGGTCTTAAAATATGTGGTTTCCCTTCCTCTGTCTTCATCTAGTCACTTTGCGTGGGGCTTTGGGTCAGACCCTAACTTAATATCTCAGCCATCTGGGGAGCCTCACTTGGACATATGAACACTCAAATTAACTGCGTAGTTTCTCTAATTCTAGTGATGGTTTGGCAGTCCAGGCTTTCCACTCCCATCATACACATTTTATCTTCCTCACATAGACCTTTGACTAGGAAGGTGTACAAAAGCAAATGGAAAAGATGTTTTATTTGGGCAGCAGAAATAGATCTTGACCCCTTTTCAGCTCCTCTTCCCACAATGCTAGACTTTCTAGCTCATCTCTTTCAAGAAGGAGCTAGTTATTCCACTGTCAAGGTTCATTTAGCTGCTATTTATTATTTTCCCATTGGAGAAGATCAGACCCTTTTAGTCTCTCTTAGACTATCCAAAGTTTTTCTCAGAGGTTTTTTTCTTTTATGCCTCTATCCCACCCCCACCCCCCTCACCACTCGGATACACTTCCACCATGGTATATCACCATTGCTTTTCAGTCTTTGATGGGACCTCCTTTTGAACCTGCTGCTAAGGCTAATTTGAAGTATCTTTCCTGGAAAACCGTATTTTTAGTAGCTGTAACTTCTGCCAAAAGAATTTCTGAGGTACATACACTTTTTCAATACCTCGTTATTTGTTTTTTCACAAAGAGAGTCTATCTGAGGACAAACCCATCCTTCCTAACAAAGTGGTCTCTGAATTCTTCATCATCAAACCATTAATCTCCCAGTATTTTCCCAAAGTTCTCCAGCATGGGTGAATATACCTTTCATCTGCTGGATGTTCATGTTGACAACTGTGTTTTTATTTACATTGCATTCCTTCAGGAAGTGTGAGCAGCTTTACATTTCCTTTTCGAAATCCAAATTGTGCCAAGCTGTATCCAAAATCTCCTTGTGTAGATATCTGACTCAGTGTATTTCCTTCATCTAGCAACATAAGGGATTGTCTCTCTTTCAGAACCCAAAGCTTATCCAACAAAATCAAAGGCACATCTACTGCCTTTTACTGTAGTATCCAAAAACAATGAAGGCTAGTACTACGAAATGTCACAAACCAGCAAAAACAAGATAGTACCAGTGGAAGAAACACGGCTCCTTTTCTTTTTAACAGCTTTATTTGCGAGAAGGTAACAAAACACCACAGCAGCACGTAAATCCAGCAACCAGCTCCAAACACATTAACGCTATGTCTCCACACCTGCTGCTTTGAACTCACTTCCTCAGATGCACAAGAATAATGCTTACTCTTCCCCTTCAACTTAAATACTGTTACTAATTAGATAATTGAAACTCTTAATACAATAAAAATTCCTAATTACACTTATTCCATCATGATTACATTAAAATCCACCTCAACAAAATGCCTTCATGTGTTTTTTTAAAAATAATGATTAAAACAAACACATTCCATTTTATTACCTTACTATTCACAACATTTTATCCCTGCAATTAATTCATAGGGTTTATTTATAAAATTCAATAAATTAAATACATAAATTTCATACATAAAAAATTCATACATAAAAAATACATATACCCAAACAACCCATTCATTGCTCCCTCTAGTGTATAAATTACCACATTTCACTCAAAATTTTTAAAGTGCTTAGAATAATGCCCATCAACATTTTTATTGCCAAAAAGCAATCCCAAATTCATTTCCTGGGAACACTGTATTCACATAAAAAAAATGATTTCATACACATCATACCCATTTGTGTTTCAGAAATGGAGCATTTTCTTTTTAATATTTTTAATAATTTTTAATATTTTAACTCCTAGGGTATACATTACCCCACTCAGAGCTTCGCTGCCCTTATTTTTAATACTGGGGCTAATGACACATAATTATTAAGCCCTGGTGAATTATAAGCTTCAAGTTGGAGTTGCCAAAGTAACTCTTTATACTCAATGTTCTCCTCCCATGGTCCACCACGAATATCCTTATTTACAATCTCCAGCACAAAAAAAGTATATTCAGCTTCTTCACATTTTGTTTTGTGTTTAAATAGGGCATTACACATACATTTTGTCTTTATTTCATAATTATGTTCGTAAATTCTATCTCTTAGTCTTCTTTCAGACTTCCCCACATAAAATGCGTCACATTTCTTACATATACTCAGATAGATTATGCCTTTAGTCTGACAATTAGCATATTGCTTGCTCTGAACTAAAATATCCCTACTTTTCACATATATTGTGTCTTTATTACAAATAAAGGGACACTGGGAGCACCTCCCACATTTAAATGTACCCTTTCTCTCCCTGGTAGTGGTATTTTCCTTACTTTTCCTTTCAAAGAATTTTTTCAAGTTTTTTCCTTTTCTGAATGTACATTTCAAGGGCTGTGTGAACAAGCTTCCTAAATCAGAGAATTCACTAAACTTTGCCCACTCTTCTTCCACCATTCTTCTGATGACTCTTGCCTCCCCACTATAATCTAGTATAAAATTATTTTTCGCATCAAAGCTGTCCTTTTCAGTGTTATTCACCTCCTTAGGACCATCATCCTTCCCTAAAATAGGCTGATATTTATCCAGTCTTCCATTCCTAACCTCCTTTTCAATTTCCCCAATTAAATTGCTCGGGTACCCTCTGTCCATAAACATCACATGTAGTTTGTTACATTCTTCATCAAAGTCACAATCCCTAGAGGACATCCGACTACCTCGGACAAACTGTCCTTTAATTATTCCCTTTTTATGGTGGTGGGGATGTGCACTCTCATATGCTAAAAAGGAGTTAGAATAATTATCCTTTCTGAATACCTTAGAGTAAAATTCCCCTTCTCCTTTTCCAACAAAAATGTCCAGATATTTCAGACATTCCACACTCTTTGAATAAGTAAATGACAAAAAGGAGGTGGTTTGAGAAATATAGTGAAAAAAGGCTTCAAATTCAGCTTCTGACCCTACCCACAATAAACAAATGTCATCCAGAAACCTTTTATACATTTTCCAGCAGCTTTTAAACTGTGAATTCAACACAAATTTTTGCTCCCATGCTGCCAGAATAATATTCGCATATATGGGTGCACAATTTGCACCCATAGCAATTCCTTTTGTCTGCTTAAAAAATTCACCTTCAAAGTGCAAGTAATTACTTTTCAACACAATGTCCATTAATGTTAAAATTAGACAAAATTCATTATGCGTAAACTTTCCATAGTTAAGCAATGCCTCCTCAAACCATTCCATTCCCTCTTTGTATGGAATGGATGAAAAAAGGTCCACTATATCTAAGGTTATAAAGACTAGTTCTTCATCAAAAAACTCCTTCTTAAGGTTCCGGAGTAGGTCCCATGAGTCCTTAACCACACCTGCGCCTTCCTTAACCACTCCCTTTAACTTGCAATCTAGCCATTTGGCCATAGGGGCCGTAACAGATCCTTCTGAAGAGACTATGGGTCTCATGGGTGGATTTACCTCATCCTTATGGACCTTGGGTATACCAAATATGTTAGGGACCTTCGGTTTCTCCACATGTAGAAATCTAAATGTGCTCAAATCAATTACTCCTTCTAATAGTAAATTATACAATTTCAAATAAACATTCCTATTAGAAATATTGATTTCATTTATGGAAGATCTCACATATCTTTCTTCATTACCTAAAAGTTCCAACATTTTGGCCTCATAAATCATATGGTCCATAATTATTGTACCCCCTCCTTTGTCAGGTTTCAATATTCTTAAGGTAGGATCATCAGAAAGTTGCAACAGTAACTCATTCTCCTCCTTCGTTAAATTATACCCTATCCTGTTGTCCATCAAAACTTTCCTTAACTTCCTTTCCATTACCATTTCAAAATTCTTTAATTGCTGATTTAAAGGAGGGTTGAACACACTTCTTTTCCTTAGATTCCCTTTTACCATACTGTTATTGCTCTGTTCATGGAACATTAATTCAAGATTTTTCTTCCTTGTAAACATTTTAAGATCAATCAACACCTTGTTCAAGTCAGCCTTCCTATTGGGCACAAATTTCATTCCCTTAGTAAATAATTGGAAGTGTATAGCTGAAATTTCTACACCACTGTAATTGTAAATGTTATAATTCCCTAATTTCCACACAACTCCCTCCTTAACCATTTTTTTCTCCCTCTGAGGGGCTTCAATACTCCCACTTCCACACTCTACCATTCTCTGTAAGGCCTGCTCCTGTTCTGGTACCTTTGGTATTGAGCCCCCTTGGTAGTTTTTTTGTAGGTTCCTCTGATGATAATTTTTAATTCTTTCAGATCTCCTCAACTCTGGATATTCGTTATCCCCCCTACTAACATCCCTTTCTCCGCTCTCTACATAGTCTTCTTCACCCAGGTTTTCCTGATTATAAACAATGTTAAACTTTTGTGGAAAAAAGTCCCTGGGTTTTGGGTAATTGGTCTTTTCCTTGTACTCCATAATGTCCCTGTCAAGCTTTTTACATTTCCTCTCAAAAATATTATTCATGCTCTTCTCTATATTTCCCAATGTATTTTGGTATTTAACCTGATTATCTTCCACTTCAAAAAGTAAATCCTTAGTAATGCGTTCATTCACTTCTTTTATTTTGTTATTTAAATCATCCATAACCCTCATATTTTCTTTAATAATAGCCTTAAGAATTTCAAACCCACACATATCAAAAATCTGTAGTAGTTCAACGTGAAATTCACTACCTATCCTCACCTTGTTAGGGTACCGGCAAACCCTCAGGCCTTTAGGCACAATTTTTAAACTTAAACATTCATTTAGGTATGCATTTTCCATTTCCAGGTTTTTGAATTTGAATAACATTTCATCAAACACTCTCAAATTATTTTTAAAAGATGAATTAACGTCATTTGAAGGCACTTTGTAAACATTTTTAGTTTTAAAGTTATATTTAAAATTATAAACATTATCAAAGTCCACTTTAGTTTGGTTGGAATACACATCATGTTCTCCATTAGAATTACCTGTAGTCCTGTTACAAGCCGTAACATTACTACAACTTCTGGATGTATTTCCAACATTTTTACGCCTCACCGCCCTGTTATCACTATTGTTCGTTGCAAAAGGCGGACGGGCATCATCCTCCGAGCTCCCCGAAAAAATATTTGGAATGCCCACTTCTCCGTGCAGCACACTCTGCCTCGGGCCGATGTTCTGGCTCCCTTCACCTCTATCCGGACTGGAAACAACGCTCCTTCCTCTTTCTTTCTCTTTCCCTCCTCGGGAGAGCCTCCTGGTTGTTCGGCAAACCGCTAATAGTTCCTATAGAAGCAGGACTTGTTTCCTGCCAACAATTCCAGCAGCTGGATCAACTGATTGGATAACCTATCCAATCTGTCCGTGCTATCTGATCTATCCAATCCGATTACTCCTTCCACGCTTGCCGTCGAGCCCTCCTCCACCTCCATAACACGACCAACCGAAAACAATGAAGGCTAGTACTACAAAATGTCACAAACCAGCAAAAACAAGATAGTACCAGTGGAAGAAACACGGCTCCTTTTCTTTTTAACAGCTTTATTTGCGAGAAGGTAACAAAACACCACAGCAGCACGTAAATCCAGCAACCAGCTCCAAACACATTAACGCTATGTCTCCACACCTGCGTTTTCGTTTGAACTCACTTCCTCAGATGCACAAGAATAATGCTTACTCTTCCCCTTCAACTTAAATACTGTTACTAATTAGATAATTGAAACTCTTAATACAATAAAAATTCCTAATTACACTTATTCCATCATGATTACATTAAAATCCACCTCAACAAAATGCCTTCATGTGTTTTTTTATTTGTTTATTTATTTATTTGTAATAAAGACACAATATATGTGAAAAGTAGGGATATTTTAGTTCAGAGCAAGCAATATGCTAATTGTCAGACTAAAGGCATAATCTATCTGAGTATATGTAAGAAATGTGACGCATTTTATGTGGGGAAGTCTGAAAGAAGACTAAGAGATAGAATTTACTAACATAATTATGAAATAAAGACAAAATGTATGTGTAATGCCCTATTTAAACACAAAACAAAATAGCTGAATATACTTTTTTTGTGCTGGAGATTGTAAATAAGGATATTCGTGGTGGACCATGGGAGGAGAACATTGAGTATAAAGAGTTACTTTGGCAACTCCAACTTGAAGCTTATAATTCACCAGGGCTTAATAATTATGTGTCATTAGCCCCAGTATTAAAAATAAGGGCAGCAAAGCTCTGAGTGGGGTAATGTATACCCTAGGAGTTAAAATATTAAAAATTATTAAAAATATTAAAAAGAAAATGCTCCATTTCTGAAACACAAATGGGTATGATGTGTATGAAATCATTTTTTTTATGTGAATACAGTGTTCCCAGGAAATGAATTTGGGATTGCTTTTTGGCAATAAAAATGTTGATGGGCATTATTCTAAGCACTTTAAAAATTTTGAGTGAAATGTGGTAATTTATACACTAGAGGGAGCAATGAATGGGTTGTTTGGGTATATGTATTTTTTATGTATGAATTTTTTATGTATGAAATTTATGTATTTAATTTATTGAATTTTATAAATAAACCCTATGAATTAATTGCAGGGATAAAATGTTGTGAATAGTAAGGTAATAAAATGGAATGTGTTTGTTTTAATCATTATTTTTAAAAAAACACATGAAGGCATTTTGTTGAGGTGGATTTTAATGTAATCATGATGGAATAAGTGTAATTAGGAATTTTTATTGTATTAAGAGTTTCAATTATCTAATTAGTAACAGTATTTAAGTTGAAGGGGAAGAGTAAGCATTATTCTTGTGCATCTGAGGAAGTGAGTTCAAACGAAAACGCAGGTGTGGAGACATAGCGTTAATGTGTTTGGAGCTGGTTGCTGGATTTACGTGCTGCTGTGGTGTTTTGTTACCTTCTCGCAAATAAAGCTGTTAAAAAGAAAAGGAGCCGTGTTTCTTCCACTGGTACTATCTGGTTTTACTGTAGTATCCCCATTGATGACATCTGTGTTGCAGCCACCTGCTCAAAAGGCCACACCCTCATTTTTCATTACAATTTGGACATTCAATCCAAATCTGTGGCTTCTTTTGGTCCAGCTGTGCTGAGGAATATCCTTCAGTGAGACCACCCGGGAGTTCAAGTATGAGTGGATGGCAAAGACATCATCCAGATACAAAAGTTATATACTCACCATAATGTTAGATCTGTGTTGTATTCCATGCATTCCTCTACTACCCTCCCTCCGTCCCCACCCATGTTTTATTTGCATCACATAATCTTGTTCATTAGTTATACCTACTTAGGAAGCATCTGACTGAATTTGCCTTGGCGCCTGAAGATTTAGCTAGTCACTCCACTGTTTCTTCACCACTGCTCTTTGTCTACTGAGTAAATACTTATCTCCTTCTGTTAAGGATATTTTCAGGTACTTTTAAAGGGTCATATTCAATCTGAGGTAACTCCTTTTGTGCATGGTGATTATAGGTAGGGGAGGGGCCTGAGCACTGGATCCTAAGCTTTGAAGTGGCCAAGGACGGATCTGAAGTCAGATCCAAGGCCCATGTGTTGAGGAATAGACAGACTACAACAGCACAGATATAACATTATGGTGAGTAAGTAACTTTTTTGTTTTTTTTCCCTCAAGTTATTTTAGACTCTGTGGCTGCTGGCTGTCAAAGCCTTCCTTATGGATTTTGAACTTATTGGACCCCAGTTACTGCAGAATCCTCACTGTGAGGGAAAGGAGGTTGTTTGTTGGCATCTTGCCAACAGGGGGGGGTTTATTAGACTCTAAACCCTCCCTGTGCATGCGTGCAGTTGCTGGAAAGTGATGAGCTACTATCACCAGATTAGGAATGCCAAGTCCATTTATCTAGTTTTGGCAGTTTTGGGGCTTCACAAGCCTCTGTTTACTTAGATTAATATTCCCAGGAATAGCAAGTTGACAACTTATCCAGCATCTGAACTGCCACTCAGACTTGAGCATATGGGTCGAAGTGTGGACGTAATCACTCTATGCTACAGAAATGGTCTAGGTCTCTGTCCTATTTTGTCCCCTTCCTGTGCAGCCTCACGTAGTGAGCACAAGCTGTATTTCAGCAAAACAGTGTTACTGTTTCCCTTTACCCCATTACTTGGAATTTGGTTCCTTGTAACCACTTTGTTTTCTGTTTTATTCGGCACCTCATTTTCAGTAGGAATTGGTGTCATAGCCACCTCCTAAAGATCTTGTAGTTGCTACAGACTTTTAACCCTTTACTTCAGGAAACTTGCTTTCATACTAATTAATCCACTGGCTACTGACCCCCTCACTCCCTCTAGGAGTTGAGCTTTAGTTTTCCCTTTGGTTTGCTTCCTACTGTCCAACAAAAGCCTGTTGGTGTGCCTTTGTATCTTTATGGTTTGATATATTCTGGCTTCTTTCTGGATTTTATTTCCAGTTTATTTTGACCCCCTTCTTCAACTCTTTGTTAAATGTGAACTTTCCCACGCATCTTGGCATCACCACATCACGTTATTACGTCCTTACTGGTGTCTCTGGACTTTATTGCAGTATACTTTGTTTTTTGTTTTATATTTCTCATTTTGTTAATCAGGCAATTCCAGTGGACAAATGTCAGTTTTCAGGGGTGAACTGAGAGCAATGTCTTAGTTAAGTGACTTTTCAGAGCCACACAGTAGGCAAGTAGAGGTCAAAGAAATCAAACCCTGTCCCCATGACTAACAGAAAGCAGCTCATTAACAGCTCGGGAGCTTAATCCTCTGTGATAACTGCCAGACTTGTCTGACTGGTCCACTCCCCTTTCCTTCCTTTTCAGTCATTACATTGCATTATGCAAGTCCCAGAAGCTTCCATTTCCATTCAGACCTATTCCTGTGTTTGTGGCGCCACATAAGTGTTTTAAGGATTTGTTAATTTGTCTTACTCATCCCCCTATTCCAGCCACTTGCTGTCCTCATGGTATACAAACTTCACCCCTAATAATATTGGGCAAATAAAACTAGATGTTCTGTAGTCCTATCTCACCTTCATTCTTACATATGGGATCAGAGCCGATCCTCGGCTCCGACTCGGCCTATTTACAAGCTGTAAGTCCTCTAGTTGGCTCATGGCTAGGTAGGTATCCCATGGTGCACCAGTACAATCCCCAGATCTCATTTGCCGCGTCAACGAGTTTGGTTGTGCTTCTCTTTGGCTCTGGCTAAGTTCTGCATTTACTATACTTATTCAAAACGTTTTTTGGACTGTTTAGTCAAAAACTGTTATTGTATCATTTAGTCACAGTTATCGTACTTTGCTGTTTAGTATAGTTAGTCTTTATAGTTGCACCATTTAATACAATCTTTGGCCTTTTTGACTTCTTAGTATTGGTATCATGTATGCTGGTTTTCGTGTTACTTAGTATTTGTAGACGCCTTTTGCGCTCTGTTAGACTGTGTGTGTCAGTAGGCATAAGCCAAGTTCTTTGCAGATTCCCGCTTGTTGAATTGTTATCGTTGTTAACAGAACTAGGTTCTGTTTTATTCCTTAGTCATAAGTCTGAGTTTTTTGCAGATTCCTTCTTGCTTCATTGGTTACTGTTAACAGAACTAGGTTCTGTTTCCCTTGTTTAGTATTCCTGTTTGAGTGTGTGAACTTCTCTGCTTACTGTAACTCTCTAGGTCTGTTTTAGTTAGAAGAACTAGATTCTCCGTTTCCCTTCCTGCCCGGGCTAGGCCCGTTTAAGTTAAAGGACCTAGTCCTCATGCTGTCTTTCTCTTTCCTGCAGGGCTAGGCCCATTTAAATTAGAGGACCTAGTCCTCCCTCTCCTTCTTTCTCTGTGTGTTTGTGCTCATCTCTGTGAGAATGTCTAAAGCAAGTAAGGACCATAAGCCATCTGGCTTTAAGAAATGTATTAAATGCTCTCAGATGATGTCCATAACGGATGGCCACAGTAACTGCTTTTACTGTTTGGGGGCCATCCATTTATAGGAGACTTGCTTATTTTGCCACTCTTTCAGTGCTAGGGTGTTGCAAGAAAGAAAAAAAACAAACTCATCCTAAAAGGTCTTCTTAAACCTTCCTTTGAGGAAGAGCTGGCTAGCTCTTCCTCCTCTTCTAAATTTGCAAAGGAAAAGTCTAAATCCTCTAAGAGTTCTTCCCTGGCACCGACTGGTGTCATCGGAGCCACCTCTTAAAATCTCCAAATCAGATAAGTCCACTGTCTAATCAGCTCTACAGAGTTCGGTGCCAGCTGAGAGCAGTACTGTGATTACAGGATCGGTTCCAAGTATTTCGGAGCCAACCGCTGAGGCCATTTCATGGAGCCGGTCTATGGATCCTCTACTGGCCTACCCTATATTGAAGTCTCCAATACTGCAGAGATCCTGCTCTCCTACTCTGTCATCCAGGTCTTCAGGAGCTTATCGGAAGAAGATGTGGGGAGGGTAGTGCTGAGACTGTTGAAGTCATCTGCCTTACCTAAATTGTTGTTGGCTCTGACCCAGTCTGTTCCGGAGCCACTTGAGTCCGTTAAGCCCCATTCAATCATTCCTCCTCAGAGCCATGCTGGTCTTTCGGAGCTGGAGTGTTTGGTACCACTGGTGGAATCTTCGGCTCCAGTTCCCCCTGTGGCTGTTTCGGAGCCGAGTTCTGCTCTGACACTCAAGGGCGCCATCCGTAGTGTCTAGGAGCTGAAGCTCCCTGGTCGGCCTCGACAAGGATGCTTGGAACCGAACTTCTTCGGTTCAGAGTCTTCCTCTCGGCGCTTCAGCTAGGGTGAGTTCAGATCCTGTGTCTATCTCGGAGCCAATGGCTCTAGAGCCGACAGCATCCTCTGCCCCCTCGGAGCCAGGGAGGTCTTCGGAGCCAGAGAGGTTGGCATTCGAGATGATGAGGAGTGTGCTGTCCAGATCATCAGCTCCTATCAAGGGTACCGGTACTGTTCCCCATAAGGCACCTACTTCTGTCTCAGCTCATACTCTCTCCTTGGACAACATAGATCCTCAGCCTCAGGTGCCACCTGCTGGTGGCCCCCACTCTTCTGAGACCTCCCTGGAATATCCTTCTGAGGAGCCTCCACGGAAGAGAACATGTAAGAGGAAGCATGTAGACTCCCAGGATGAGTCTCTGACCTCTGACACTGACCTCGAGGAGTCAGAAGGGTCCCCCAAGTCATCCTCTGATGATGTCTCCTTCATAGACATTCTGGAGATCCTTAAACAGAGGTGCGGCTGGCCCACTGCCACCCCTTCTGATGAGGAGTCAGTGTACCTGAAGGCTTTTGGGTCTCAAACTTCAGCCTCTTGGGTGTCTCCACCCTTCGATGAACTGATGGAGCTAGTTAGTCGAAAGGTGTGGGATACTCCTAATGCCGTGGAGCCAGTCCCCAGGAGACCGAATAAATTTCTTTCTGTACCCCCAGAAAAGGATTTTTTTGTCTAAAGGTGTTCCCGTAGATGCCATGGTGGTGGCAGCGGCCACTAAGAAGGAGCTAGCTGAGAATTTTTCTTCTGTTCATCCGCCGAATAAGGAGTCTCGAACGATGGACAGATACAGGAAGCGTATCTTTTCTTCAGCGGCATTTACCCTTGGATCACTGAACTACCTTACTCACTTCACGAGGCTTCAGAGAGATCTCCTTAAAGAGTTAGGAGATTCTCTACAAGGTACATGTACTCAGGGAGTCCCTGACAAGGTGCCTGCCCAGTTGTCCACCTTGAACTCTGTCGTCAACTCTTCCATGCGGCTTATTTCGTATGCAGCCAATGGAGCGAGTAGAGCAGTGGGTTCAGGAATTTCCCTAAGGCGTCATTCCTGGATGCTTTTGTGCAACTTTGCAGAACCATTCAAGTCTACCTTTACCAATGCCCCCTTCGACGGTTCCTCATTGTTTGGACCCAAGGTAAAGGACGCTATCACCTGGTACGAGCAAGAAGGAAAAACACTCTCTGTGTGGGAGTATGTTTTACTGTTCCTTCTAGACCATAGCCTAAGGGTCAGAGGGGCGGTAAGATGTGGTTCAAGAAGTCCCAGAGGTTTTTCCAGGATGCATAGGGTGACTCCTCCTTCAGAGACAGAGGAGGAAATGGTAGACGTCGCCCTAGAGGCAGGGGCAGTCCGCAAAACCAGGGAGGTTGTAATTCCTTTTGGGGCCGGCCTTACCAGCGCTCCTGATGTGGGGCCCGACTGTGCTTCTCTGGGGTCGGTCGGGGGTCGCATTTCTTTGTATCCAGAAGCCTGGCTGGGTATCGCTCAAGACAAGTGGGTACAAAGAATTATTACCAGAGGTTATGTCATACCCTTTTCTCTTCCACCCGTTGTTCCCAAGAGGATCCCGGATGTTCCACCCAATCACAGGGATCAGGCAATTGTGGAGGTCTACAAGTTGCTGTCAAAAAGAGTCATCCAAACCGTCCCAGCAGACCAAATAGGATCCGGAACTTACTCCAGATTCTTTTTAGTGCCAAAACATACAGGGGACTGGAGGCCCATTTTGGACCTCAGCAGATTGAACGAATCAGTAAAAAAGGACAAGTTCTGGATGATGATACTGCAGTCTATGCTCCCATTATTAGGAAAAGACAATTGGATGTGCTCAACAGATCTACAAGATGCCTACTACTACATAAAAATGGACAGGACGTTGAGGAGTCATCTACGCTTCCGGCTGGGAGCCAGTCATTACCAGTTTTGTGCTCTGCCCTTTGGTCTCACCACAGCCCCCAGGGTGTTCACCAAATGTATGGCAGTAGTGACAGCTCACCTGAGACGTTGAGGATTCCAGGTGTTTCCGTATCTGGACGACTGGCTCTTGACCGCCCCCAGCAGGCAACTACTTTTTCAGACCAGGGACGCTACTATTCAGCTTTGTGCCCAGCTGGGAATTTCTGTAAATTGGGAAAAATCTGCCTTATTGCCCTCTCAATCCGTGATTTTTATAGGCGCAGAGATAGACACAGTAGACATGTT